>NW_005369060.1:847397-848762 GCF_000412655.1 Myotis brandtii | reverse complement strand
AACCTGGGACCCTTCAGTCCACGGGCTAATGCTCTATCCACTGAGCAAAACAGGCTGCAGCTTAATTCATTTACTTTTAATC
This sequence comes from Myotis brandtii, assembly GCF_000412655.1. Lineage (NCBI taxonomy): Eukaryota > Metazoa > Chordata > Mammalia > Chiroptera > Vespertilionidae > Myotis > Myotis brandtii. The sequence continues at coordinate 848,680 of NW_005369060.1, read as the reverse complement.
TATATGTGTCTTTATATTTAAAGTGGGTTTTGTTTTTGATTCACCCTCATAATCTGTCTTTTAATTGGTGCATTTATGCCATTGACTTTCAGAGTGCTTACTGATAGTTACTACCATATCAGGCGGCTTCTGGGGATTCTGGGGCGGGGCTGCCTTGCTGCCCAGGACCCGCTGATTGGTCCCTGGCAGCAAGGTGGGGGCAGGCCTGCCCTGGATGGTGGTGCACTGGCGGCTCGCGCTGTCCCGCCCTGCCTGCAATATGCAAATTAGCCACCATCTTTGTTGGCGGTTAATTTGTATATCGTGCTGATTAGCCAATGGGAGGCATAGTGAAGGTACAGTCAATTACCATGTTTGTCTATTATTAGATAGGATATGGTTTCAAAATATTTTCTCTGATTTAGTAGGCTGATTTTTGATTTTATTGATGGTTTCTTCTGTTGTTCAGAAGCTTTTTAGTTTGATGTAGTTCCACCTCTAGATTTTTTGCTTCTGTTGCTTGTGTTTTGATGTGATATCAAAAATAAATATATTGCCAACATGAATCTCAGGAGCTTCTTTCCTATGTTATCAGATCTTTTGTTTAAGTTTTAATCCATTTCAAGTTAACTTTTAAAAAAATTCTTTATTGACTAAAGTATTACATATGTCTCCTTTTTCCCCTATTGACCTCTCCCTGACCATACCCACCCCCCAGCACATGCCCTCACCCCCCTAGTGTTTGTGTTCATTGGTTATGCTTATATGCATGTATACAAGTCCTTTGGTTGATCTCTTATCCCAACCACCCTCCCCTGCATTCCCTCTGATGTATGATGGTCTGTTCCATGCTTCTCTGTCTCTGGATATATTTTTGTCCATCATTTTATGTTGTTCATTCTATTCCACAAATGAGTGAGCTCATGTGATATTTATCTTTCTCTGACTGGCTTATTTCGCTTAGCATGATGCTTTTCATGTCCATCCATGCTGTTGCGAAAGGTAAGATTTCCTTCTTTTTCTATAGCAGTGTATTATTCCATTGTGTAGATGTACCACTGTTTTTTAATCCACTCATCTGCTGATGGGCATTTAGGCTGTTTCCAAATCTTAGTTTTTATAAATTGTGCTGCTATGAACCTAGGGGTATATATCATTTCTGATTGGTGTTTCTGATTTCTTGGGATATATTCCTAGAAGTGGGAATACTGGGTCAAATGGGAGTTCCATTTTTAATTTTTTGAAGAAACTCCATACTGTTCTCCACAGTGGCTGCACCAGTCTGCATTCCCACCAGCAGTGCA
>NW_005369060.1:832324-846802 GCF_000412655.1 Myotis brandtii | reverse complement strand
ATTTTGAGTTTATTTTTGTGTATGGTGAAATTTGGTGGTCTTGTTTTATTTTTTTACATATGTGTGTTCAATTTTCCCAACACCATTTATTGAAGAGACTTTCTTGACTCCATTGTATGCTCTTGCATCCTTTGTCAAATATTAATTGAGCATAATGGCTTGGGTTGATTTCAGGGTTCTGTGTTCTGTTCCATTGGTCTATATGTCTGTTCTTGTGCTAATACCAGGCAGTTTTGAGAACAGTAGCTTTGTAAAATGGCTTGATATCTGGTATTGAGATCCCTCCTACTTTGTTCTTCTTCCTCAGGATTGCTGCGGTATTCAGGGTCTTTCTTTTTTATTCCAGATGAATTTTTGGAGAGTTTGTTCTAGGTCTGTGAAATATGCTGTTGGTATTTTACCAGAGATTGCATTGAATCTATAGATTGCTTTGGGTAGTATATACATTTTAATGATGTTAATTCTGCTAATCCATGAACACTGTATAGTTTTTCATTTTTTTATGTCTTCCTCTATCTCTTTTTTCAATGTCCTGTAGCTTTCTGAGTACAAGTTTTTTTTACCTCTTTGTTTAATTTTATTTCTAGGTATTTTAATGTTTTTGTTGCAATGAGATTTTTTTTAAATTTCTTTTTATGTAAGTTCATCATTGGTGTATAAAAAAGCCATAGATTTCTGGGTGTTAATTTTGTATCCTGCTACATTGCCAAATTCATTTATTAATTCTATTAGTTTTTCATAGAGTCTTTAGGGTTTTCTATGTACAATATCATGTCATCCAAAAATAATGATAGTTTTATTTTTTATTTTCCAATCTAGATGCCTTTTATTTATTCTTCTTGTCTGATCACTATGGCTAGCACTTATACTATGTTTGAACAGGAGTGGTGAGAGTGAGCATCCCTGACTTGTTCCTGTTCTTAGGTGAAATGATTTTAGTTTTTGTCCAATGAACATGATGTTGGCTATAGGTTTGTCACATATGGCCTTTATTATGTTGAGGTCTGATCCCTCTATTCCTACATTGCTGAGATTTTTTATCAAGAAAAGGTGTTGGATTTTGTCACATGTTTTTTCTGTATAAATTGATATGACTATGTGATGTATAATGTTTATTGATTTGCATATATTGCACCATACTTACATCCCTAAAATAAATCCCACTTGGACATGGTGTATGATCTTTCCTAATGTAATGCTGGATCTGATTTGCTAGAATATTGTTGAGGATTTCAGCATCTATATTCATGAGTGATATAGGCCTGTGATTATTTTTCTTTGTAGTGTCTTTATCTCTTGTTATATCCTTCACTTTGAGGTCTATTTAGTCATATATAAGTATTGCTACCCCAGGTGTTTTTTTTTCCATTTGCCTGAAAGATATTTTTTCAACTCTTTACTTCCAGTCTGTGTGAGTTCCTTATTCTAAGTTGGGTCTCTTGCAGACAACATATATATGGGTCATGTTTTCTTATCCATTCAGCCACTTGATCTTTTGATTGGAGCATTTGATCCATTTACATTTAAGGTTATTATTGACAGGTACAGTGGGACCTTGACTTACGAGTGTCCCGACTAATGAGTTTTTCGAGATACGAGCTGTCTCTCGGCCGATTTTTTGCTTTGAGTTGCGAGCTAAAATTTGGGTTATGAGCCAGCTTCAGATATCCCACCGCTAGTTGGCACAGCGAACATCACAGTGAACGCCACAACATCAGCCCAGCATCACGTGTCTCACTCGTTCACTTCTTGATTTGACGTATGAGTAATTTGAGTTATGAGCTCCGTCACGGAATGAATTAAACTAGTAAGTCAAGGCCCCACTGTACTTGTTTATAGCCATTTTTATTCTTTGTGCCTGTGTTCCTTTTTCCCTTTCTATTTCTTCTTTTTACAACAGTCACTATAGCATTTCTTGCATTGCTGGCTTGGTAGTGACAAACTCCCTGAGCCTTTTTTTTTTTTGTCTGTGAACCTCCTGTTTTCATTTTCAGTTTTGAATGATAGCCTTGATGGATAGAGTATTCTTGTATTCATTGTCTTGCTTTGCATCAATTTGTATACTTCATTCCATTTTCTTCTGGCCTGATGTGTTTCTGTGAGAAATAATTTGATAATCTAATTATTAGATTTGATAATCTAATCTGCCCTGTCTTCTAATTCACTAATTCAGTCCTCTGCATTTTCTATTCTGTTTAAGCATTCCTTCCTGTTTTTCTTTTTATATATTTTATTGATTTTTCACAGAGAAGAAGGGAGAGGGACAGAGAGCCAGAAACATCAACGAGAGAGATCGATCAGCTGCCTCCTGCACGCCCCCCACTGGGGATGTGCCCGCAACCAGGGCACATGCCCCCGACCGGAATCGAACCCGGGACCCCCGAGTCCGCAGGCCGACGCTCCATCCACTGAGCCAAACCGGTTCAGCCTTCCTGTTTTTTATTGTAGTTATATCATTCTTTATTTCCTCTTGATTCTTGCATCAGTTGTTGATTTTCTCATCCAGCCAGTTTAGAAACTGTATGATGCTTACTCTGAATTATTTTTCTGATGTATTACATGCCTCTGTTTCATTTAGTTCTTTTTCTGGTGACTCCTTTTCTTTCTTTTGGGGCTTGTTTCTTTGCCCATTTTTTCTTGCACTGAAGAGTCTAGGTGCTGAGTTGCGTGGAGCTTATGGCTGCAGCGGCAGGCTTGTCAGTAGGGTCTCCCACTCTGAGACTCCCTAGAGGGCCCAGGCACCAGGATGCATGGGGCTTGTAGTTGAAGCAGTGAGCTTGGCAAAGTGGGGGGTTGCTTCTGAGACTCATCAGATGGCCCAGTCACCAGGATGCATGGGGCCTTGGGTGGGGTAGCAGGAGGAGAGAATACTCTAGGGCTCACAGGAGCTTGTGGTCGGGGAGGCTAGAGTTCCAGTGTCCATGGGTCTGAAGTTGAGGTAGGAGAACTTTGGCTGGAGTGGCTGTAGGGTATGGGATGGTATCTGAGGCCAGTCTGGGTGTAGGTGAGGCTGGAATCCTGGTCATAGTTTCTCTCCCCATGTTTTCTGTTTCAAAGCTGGGCTTCCTGGAGTGACTGCAGCAGTAGCAAGGGCTCCCCATTTAGGAGAGCACAGTCTGCCCTCCCACGAAAGTCCTGCAGAATCTAACTGTCACACACACACACACACACACACACACACACATACACCACATGTCCACACACTCCCCTTTTGCTCCCTCCTTCCACAATTTCCTCCTCACTGCCGTCCTGCTGGTCACCATCTTCACATCCTTCAAGTTAACTTTTGTGAGTGGTGTAATATAGGGGTCTAATTTAATTTTCTACCTGTGGTTGTTTAGTTTTCACAACATTTGTTGAAGAGATTATCCTTTCTATTCTTAGTCTCCTTTTCAAATAATAATAGTTATTTAAGAAAACAGTAAAAATTTTAAGAAACAGTGTTTTATTTTTCATGACAATGAAAAGAAGAGTTTGGTAGATAAGAATCTGAGAAAGGTTCCCAGAAAATTTTATTTTATCTGAGTCTTAAAGGATGAAGACAGAACTGCTGTGTAAAATGTCATGTAACATAATGTTATAATAAAAATTTTGGCTGAAGCCAAAATAGGTGACTTGAAAAGGTCATCAGATGACTCGTAAGCCTCTAACTCCATAAAAGTGAATTTTTTCAAGATAGAAGTGGACTATGAGTCACTAATTACTATCCATGTTCCAAAGAACAAGTGTTTATTTTTACATTTATGAAATCAAGAATTATCTTTAAATCAAATACATATATATCTCCTATCCAGCATGTTGTCTTCCTTGTCTTCCTTCCTTAGTGGAATATAAGTGAATAGAAAAAAATCTTATAATTCACAGCTTCTCAGATTTAATGGACCATAAGGCAGGCCTTGTGAGTAGAATAATTAGGAAGATCTGCTCAGTTGCAGCACCCTGCCCCATCTCCCAATCTCCACTCCCAGCCATTCTGAGGGATCTGTTATTTCTCCTTTCACCTCTATCTAGAGAGGGGCTTTAAAGAGAACTCTGAGGAACTCTGCTTTCTTTGAGGTTAGCAGACCTTTAAAACTAGGGTCTGATGGCCACCGAAAGGTAGATTCATAGGTTTGATAGTCACTCTGAGAACAAATCAAGTTTAGCTAGCATCTCCACAGCATTTCCTATGGACCTAGCTTGAACCATATGCTAGCACAGGATTATATCAAGTTCCATTCAAGGGACTGCCTTTGGAGGCTTGGTGGACTCAGGAAATGATTAGTATTCTAGTATGCCAGAGTATAGCACTAATAAGAGAAAGGTGAAAGTAGAAATTAGATAGGAAGGTTGAACCTAAATTGCAAAAATCATTAAATTTTATATATAAGAATTGGGCATTGATTATCCAGGCATTAGAGGGCCAGCCTAGGGAGCAAGGAATATGATCTAATCTCTTAAAAATCAATTTATAACAGCCTGAGTGGACAGGAGGAATGTGAACTTGAAGGCAGAAAATAACGCAATAGTTATTTTAAAACCATGTCAATATCCAAGAAAAGAAATGATGAGGATCTGGAATACAACTGATGGTATGAAAAGGATCTTAGCAACATACTGGAGATGGAATCAGATTGCATTTGTAGTTAATTTGGTATATATTTGGGGATCTTCAGCATATGTGGTGTGTTTAAATTAACGTAAGTTGAAAGGATAAGGCAGAGCATGTAGTACTAGAAAAGGATTTAGGTGAGGCTTTATAATTAGGAATAGAAATAGAATAGAATTAAAACTAAATTTTGAATATTTATTAATTTAGACAAGAAAAGGAATCAAAGGCAATATGACAGCAAAAGAAAAAGTGGGGAAAATAGTAAGAAAACAGGAAAAAAGTATCATAGCAATTCCTTTCAGATCCATAGTTTATCTTATTATCAGAATTATAATTCTAATTATTTGGAATTAAGTTTATAATAATAATAATACTTAAAATCATTATCCCTTTTTGATAATGAGAATTGTGCTCAATGAACATATACACACATATACTTAAAAATGTTACTTATTCTATATAGTCAATTGTATTGACTTTGTGTTTAACATGATGTTTCTAGAATATTGGGATATGTTGTAATATCTACTCAGTCTATTTAGTTAGAAGTTCCATCTCTAAAGATTTACTCTGGAGGGTTTATACTGGTTGTTTTAGTTTTTAAGAATCTCACTCATTTGTGGAATATAATGAACAACATAAACGGATGAACAAAAATAGATCCAGAGACATAAAAGCATGGAACTGACCCTCAAACCTCAGAGGAAAGGCAGGAGAGGATGGGTGGGGGTGGGGATAAGAGATCAACCAAAGAACATGTGTGTGTATAAGCATAACTATGGACACAGATAATGGGGGGTGAAGGTGGGCTGGGAGAGGACAATGGGGGGAAAAGGGGACATATACAATACTTTCAACAATAAATAATTAAAAACAAACAAGCAAACAAAAAGAATCAGAAGCAGATATCTAGTTATATTATTCTTTATTTCCTCTTGATTCTTGCATCAGTTGTTGATTTTCTCATCCAGCCAGTTTAGAAACTGTATGATGCTTACTCTGAATTATTTTTCTGATGTATTACATGCCTCTGTTTCATTTAGTTCTTTTTTTGGTGACTCCTTTTCTTTCTTTTGGGGCTTGTTTCTTTGCCCATTTTTTCTTGCACTGAAGAGTCTAGGTGCTGAGTTGCGTGGAGCTTATGGCTGCAGCGGCAGGCTTGTCAGTAGGGTCTCCCACTCTGAGACTCCCTAGAGGGCCCAGGCACCAGGATGCATGGGGCTTGTAGTTGAAGCAGTGAGCTTGGCGAAGTGGGGGGTTGCTTCTGAGACTCATCAGATGGCCCAGTCACCGGGATGCATGGGGCCTTGGGTGGGGTAGCAGGAGGGGAGAATACTCTAGGGCTCACAGGAGCTTGTGGTCGGGGAAGCTAGAGTTCCAGTGTCCATGGGTCTGAAGTTGAGGTAGGAGAACTTTGGTTGGAGTGGCTGTAGGGTATCGGGTGGTGTCTGAGGCCAGTCTGGGTGGAGGTGAGGCTGGAATCCTGGTCATAGTTTCTCTCCCCATGTTTTCTCTTTCAAAGCTGGCCTCCCTGGAGTGATTGCAGCAGTAGCAAGGGCTCCCCATCTAGGAGAGCACAGTCTGCCCTCCCACAAAATTCCTGAAAACAAAAAGAATCAGAAGCAGATATCTTTTGTTAGAAGAGGCAGTATTATTTTCCCCTGGATTCAGCAATTATCTGTGGTTGCTTATTACTTTTCTTTAATTCCCCTTATTTGGAAGTACACTCTAGGTATCATCTACAGGAGTGGAAAATAACTCGCCATTCCATTCCTCTGAGTACAATATAGAGTGTGGTTGAGGAATAATCACAATCTGATCTTGAGGTACACCACACAGGTAGGAGTGGACGCATGTGCACGTGTGCACACATACACTCTGAAAAAAAAGTTTTCTACTGGTGTTGACTAATACTGTTTAACACCAATTTTAACAGTCATTTCCCCTGGTTTAATGAAAAAGGAATGAGTCCAGACTCCTAGACAACCTTGTATGTTTTTGCAGGTTGTACACCGCAGAACTTTAGGGGCTAGCATTCACACCCTAGCCCATGTGAACTGTGTCTTCCAGAATTGTGCAGTGCATATCCTGTGAGGCCACATCGATGGGTCTGCTAACATATCCAGGGGGAAAAACAACAGAGAGTGAAAGAAAGTCTTGATAACCTAGTTTCAAATGGATCCAGCTGGAAAAGTAGTTCCATCTTTGGCCTTTCTAAAGATATGTCATTACATTCCTATGCTTTATTAGCTTAAGCCACTTTGGACTAGTGTTATTGAAATAGAAAGAGTCCCAAATCTTCATTGCATCAAAATGCATTTACCTAATATATATATTAAGTGCTTATTATATGTTAGACTCTGTTCTTAGTGCTGATTATAGAGCAGTAAACAAATATTCCAAAGCTCTGAGTTCATAGAGGTCATTTTAGAGGATGTAGATTTCCAAGGTTTGAAAACAAAGAAATTGCTAATAACTTTCCGGGATAGCTTTATCATTGGAGCCTAGAAATTGAGAATTCACACCTTACCTGGATTGATATTAAGCAAATGAGTGAAGTGTGTTACCGAGTCAAACTAGTTTGGATGTTAAGAGGTAACATAAAATGATAAAAATCAAATTATTTGGGAAAAGTCAGGAGATAAACTGTTTTAGACAAGGTTTTACCTGTATGTGTTCTCACTTAAGGTTAGGTTTTTCTTGTCTATCTTAAAATAGCCCTTTTAAATGGAATAGTTTTGCAAAACTCAGTGACATATTTTTTCTATGGAGATATCAAGAATTTTTTATTTTATAATTCATATTTATATGCTTATTTTGCCACAATTCAAATTCTTATCATTTTATATGTGTCCCTATCAGCTATAGAATACGCTTTTTAAAAAAAAAGTTTCAATGATATCTGAATTCTCAAATGTTTAAATTTGAATTAAATACATTCTTTAATAAAAAAATGTGTTTTTTGAGATATGCAGTTCACTTAACATTTGCTGCAATTGTAGCTATCACTTTGACAGAAATAGAAAATTGCTTAAGAATGCAATAGCTTATCAAATTATATATCTTACTGTGTACATTTTCCCACAGTCTCATGATAATTCCAATAAAATTTCACTAATAGTAAAAACACAGCAGCTCCTCACCAAAAATTCAGCTAGCTTTACCTGTAATTTTGATGCACTGATGTGCTATTAATTTATCATTTTATATATTTTTTAAACTACAGATGCTTTTATTAAGCAGTAAAAATACCACTTTTGGGGGTCAGGCATAAAATTAATTATATATTTTATAAATTTATAAGTGTCATTCATGTTTTAGCATTTTATGATAAACAAATACTTTACAATATTATTATATATGTACTACAAATAAAAATAGTTCTGCTTCATTCTCTAAGAAATAAAGTTATGTAAATGGATTTTCTGTTAGTAAAAGAGATCTACCTAGAATGATTGAGCTATAAATTTATAGACAGTGCATTTGATCCACTCTCTTTTATTGATGAAATGACTCTTTTAGCTTGAAATAAACTATGAAGTATCGATAATCTGAACTATAGTTCAAGTTTCATTCAAGTTTAGTAACCTTTACGTGACTATGGGTGACAAATAAATTCTTGTTCTAGAAGAAACTGTGTATTGGTAATAGCTATGGCATTGAAGCTTAGCAGGATAAGTGAGGGAATTCTGACAAGGGCATGATTCAAACATAGTTGATGATTGAAGAGTTTTTGACAGTCTTATACTACATCATAATACTTTTATACTAGAAACTTTATCCCATACTTTTGAGATATCTATAAATATAAAAGCCTAAGTGACCATTATGACTGAATGACCAGAACGACTGGAACAACCAGTCAAATAGTCACTATGACGAGCACTGACCATCAGGGGGCAGATGCTCAATGCCAACCTCCCCCAGTCCCTCCCCCCATACCTCACCCAATCCGGCAGCCGGCAGGCCCCATCTGGCGGCTGGCAGGTCCCCAGCCCAGCCCCAATCGGACTGGGTGAGATGGTCCCGATAAACCCTGATTGCCAGCCAGGCCTAGGGACCCCACCGGTGTATGAATTTCATGCACCAGGCCTCTAGTATGAAATATTAGCCTGTTATTCATCCTGTGGTCAAGGCTCACTAAGTAATTCTACAAACATTTATCTTATCTGAGAGAAATTGATCAGTTAATCTTGAAGCCTCACCTGGCATACTTCATTCATTCATTCATTCATGCATACATTCATCATTCAGAAACATATCAGGAAACTCGGTGTCAGGTATTCAGAAATAATTAAGACATGTGTCCTGATCTCCACAGCTAATTGTTTAGGGCAGAGGATAATTGTAAATAATTAAATGAAAAATAGTGTACAAAGTATCATTAGGAAAATTAAAACGGCACACCTCAAAAGGAGAAGGTCATGCACAAGGCTGACAGCTAAGGTGACATACTTCCTCTTCATAGTGTCCAACACAGTGGTGTGGGGGATAGTAGCCATTTCCTCATTGGCTAGTGGGATTGGCAACAATCCTTCCCCTGAAAATAGTGCCTTTGAGAAATGAAAGACCAATTCTCACAGAACAAGTGGGAATCCCTGATCTACTGGTTACTCAGTACTAGATAAGGCTCTGTCACTTTAGATAATAGGTTTTCAACATGTGAATTTTGGGGGGACACAAACATTCAGGTCATAGCATTCTATGTGTGGCACCCCCAGAATTCATATCCTTCTTTCATGTCATCAACTCAAAGTCCAAGTCCAAAGTATCATCTAAATACCATCTAAATAAAATATGGGTGAAACTTTAGCTGTGAAAGCATGAAATACAACATATTATGTGTACTTTCAAAACACAATGGTGGAACAGGCATAGGATAACTATTCTCATTCCGAAAGGGAGAAACAGAAAAGATAAAAGGAGTAACAGGTTCAAGGTAACTCTAAAACTTAACAGGCAAATAACACTAACCCAATCCTCCTTGGCAGTATGTCTCACCTTACAGACCCACACATTCTGGACACACTAAGGCAGGAGTTGGTCCCCCAGAGCTCCGGCCACCCCATCTGCATTGTTTTGCTGAGTGCAGCCCACTCTGCAACTCCCTGTAGCTGGAATTGCACTTTGTTGCACACAGGTGGCTCTTGGCAGTGAAGGTGGCCCCCCTGTCAGCAGCCCTGTGCCTGGGTTACAAGCCCATGGATCCAGGCTTCTTTATCCTTCAAATTCTAGGTGGAGACAGCCAAAGTGCTGGTGCTTACTGGATGCAGCAAAGCTGCACCATGGCTCACTGGGATGGCTGAGGAGTAGGGTGCAAAATGTGGACTGGAGCTCAAAATGTGAGGTGGCCCAGCAGCAGCATCTTTCTGCCTAACAGGCCCTTGAGCTCTCTGCTTGAGATGGTCAGGGCAGCCCTGAGGATTTCTAAAATGCCTTCCTGGTCATTTTTCCACTGTCTTGATGAATAGCTCCCAGCTTCTGTTGAGATGGTCAATCCATATGAATATCCTTATCAAATTTGGCTACCCTCTTCTTGTTCTCTTCCAAACAATTTTTTTATTCTTTTCAATATGAATGGGCTGAGACTTGTCTAACTTGTTAAGTTTTGCTTCCTTTTTGATTAACAATTATGTCTTTAAATCATTTCACTCTTCTTGCATCTTACTGTAACCAGTCAGGAAGAAGCCGGGTGCGCTTTTAACAATTTGCTTAGATATTTCCTCAACCTAACGACCAATTTCATTGCTCACAAGTTCTACCTTCTGCAAAACACTTGTACACGAACACAATTCAGCCAGCTTTTTGCCACTTTATATTAATGACTGCCTTTCCTGTAGTTTCCAACATTTCCTCACATATGTCAGAGACCTCATCAGAGAGACCTTTACCATCCATATTTCTACCACCATGCGGTTCATGGCATCTTAAGTGTTCTCTAGGAAGACTGAGGCTTTCTCTCCAGCTTTGCTGTTCTCCTTCTAAGTTCTTACCTCCAGACTCTTCCAGCCTCTACCCAGCACCCAGTTCCAAAACTGCTTCCACATTTTTAGGAATTTGTTACAGCAGTACCCCCACTGCTTGGTACCAATTTTCTTCCTTAGTTCGTTTCAGCTGCTATAACAAAATACCTTACACTGGGTGACTGATAAACAACATTTATTTCTTACAGTCGGGAGGCTGGAAGTCCATGATCAGGGTGGCAGCATGGTCAGGTGAGGGCCCTCTTCCTGTTACAGAATTTACCAGGCGACCGAAAAATACGCAGGAGTACTGGAGGCACAGGAAAAACCCATTTATTTCCAGACGTTTCACATGTACTGGTACAGTGACTCCGGGGAGACTGTTTCTCTCCAAATCCTGAGCAATGCAATATAGAGGAAGCTTTCCCTTTATACTCTTTGGTTTCTTTGTCCCCCAAATATGGGATGGAACTTCTGGACCTTTCACGGGCTTTGCAAAAAGCCCAGTGTGTTGGGGTGGGGACTGCGAGACCACACCTAAAGGCCTGGCCTGGCGCCAGTGCTGATAACCCCCTCCGGGGGCTGTGTATTGTTCATGGTCTGTGGCCTCTAAAATGGGAGTAGTATGTGTTCATGGTTTGTGGCCTCTCTAAAATGGGAGTAGTATGTAGGTAAATAGGTCTTGAAGGACCAGATAATTAAAGAAGGGGCAGTAACTAGACTATAGGCTAACAAGAATGTGCATTAGATTACTGGCACAGATTCAGATGGCTAGCCCCCCAGAAAATGTCTCATTTTCCCCATCATTCCCAGATTTCTGGTTGTGTCCCCATATGTTGGGAAGGGTGAGCTAGCTCCTTGGGGCCTCTTTGAGATTTCTCACTATCAGGAAAAGGAGTTAAATATTGAAATAAAAAAAGATAGAATGATCTCTGGTATTGGATTAGAATTGGTGATATCATATTAGTATTAACTTTCTGGGTTACCTAAAAAACATCACAGACTGGGTGGCTTAAATAAAAGCAGTTTATTTTCTCATAGTTATGGAGGCTAAAAAACCAAGATCAAGGTGTCAACAGGTTTGGTTTCTCCAGCAGCCTCACTCCTTGACTTGCGAATAGCTGCCTTCTCTCCATGCCCTCACATGATCTTTCCTTTGTGCACACACATCCCTGGTATCTCTCAGTGTATCCACATTTCCTCTTCTTATAAATTACCAGTGATATTGGATTAGGACCCTCCCTAATAGCCTCATTTTACCTTATAGCCAAATTAAGTTACTGAGGTACTTGGGGTTAGGAGTTCAAAATATGAATTTGGGGGGCAGGGCATAATAATACTGTACATTGCTTGTTCATGTAAGTATGTATGAAAACAGATTCGCATATACATATACATATGAGTCCTAATTCTGTTCATGGAAAGGTTTCTTTATTCCTTTATCTCTTCCTCTCTCTCTCTCTCTCTCTCTCTCTCTCTCTCTCTTTCATTGTGGCAAGGAGCAGCTGCATTTTTGTTATTATGTTCAGTGAGTGAAGAAAAGGTACCAATGTGATAAAATCAAGTTGTGCTTCCTTCAGTGCTTTCCCTGGTGACCAGAACAAATGAATAGAACTTATATGATCAAATATTATTATCATACATGTATTTTGACATTTTACTATGACTTATTTAAAGATAAGAAAAATTAGACAAATGAATCATATTCATTTGCCAAAATTCTATTCTGCTACCATCTAAATGGTTTGCTACTCAAGATTTATAATTGAATGCTTGATTTTGTGACCTAGATATTCTCTAAGTTAGTGCATATCTGCAAGGTGTGAGATACTTTTGAATACAGATTCAAATACTTTTGAAGACTAGCAGGTTAAGAAAATAAGTAAAACAATAAGCAACAAGGAATGGCGAGGAGTGCATCAAGATAGAAAGTATGTGTTTTGGATTGTTAAAAAATGACCTTAGTCAAATACATCTGAGGCCATGGTCTGTGATATATTCATTTCAATATTTCTTGGTTTATTATTCTCACAATAATTTAGTAAGTATGCAATAAATACTAAAGTTACACTGAACTGGACAACAAAGGCAAGATCTTGAAGGTATAAGTTAGAGGTACATTCTTAAAAACATTTAAATGTTACTTTTAAAATTTATTGTTTATCTAATTATTAGTTCATTTTTTTCCTCTTTTACATAATGACAATTGTAAGTTAAATGGGTCTTATATATTTTTAACTTCTATAAATTACCTTGTATGTTCAATGTGTTAGTTTTATAAATGCTTCCCAAAAAAGTGTGGTATTTTTATGGTACAAGAGGTTTCTTTTCCTATTTTAATTATCCTTGGGAATTACAAACATTTTCTCTTAACACTACAAGCTGTATCCTATATAACATCTACTAAATGATTCCTATTTAGCATAGATCAAATTATATTTTTATTCCTTTAGGAAATAAAACCATTCTTATTTTAAAATTTCACTATTTTTGCTTGGCTGGTGTGGCTCAGTGGTTGAGCATTGACCTATGAACCAGAAGGTCACAGTTCAATTCCCAGTCAGGACACAATGCTGACCAATTGTGGGCTCAATCCCCAGTAGGAGGCATGCAGGAGGCAGCCGATCAATGATTCTCTCTCATCATTGATGTTTCTATCTCTCTTTCCCTCTCCCTTCCTCTCCAAAATCAATACAAATGAATTTTTAAAATTTAACTCTTTTTAAAGATATCAGCCAAAATAATAAAAAACATTGTTAGTATTTATGTTCTGTGAGATTTTATTACTATCTATGTAAACAATGTATAAAAGGCCTATGGATTTTCTGAGAAAGATTTCTGTACAGAATCAATTACATTAAGGGGCACAGAACAATTAGAACTACTTTTGTGTTACACTGTCTCTTGTGAATATATGTCAGGTCTTTTGGGAAAAAAGACTTCAAATGTAAGTATTCACATAAAATAAGATTATTGATTTATTTAGCAGCCAAATACTAACTCCTAATTGCATTTTATGAAAACCATTGTGTTAAATATTTCAAGCTGCTCATGACAAATGAAAACTATCAAAATGTACCATGAAAGAATGACCAATTATAATCAATAGAGGGAATTGAAAATGTGGGTATATTTGTGATCCTTTTGGAAGGCCTTGATAATTTCAATTGCCATATGGGAATAATAAAGTTCAGTGGTTATCTAAATAATTCTAAACAATAAAAGTTTTTTTCAGGAAAATATATAAATTAAGGCAGACTTAAATGTATATGATTTTCCTTTTTAAATTGGAGTTAGTTCTCTTTATTTTATGCAAATAAAATCAGATCAGATACATATTAGTAATTAATCTGTTAGGTTCTCTTGCTCTCAGCACTCCTGCTCTTTGCAAGCCTGCATAGACCATTGCAATGAATGATTACTTTTATTCTCATTCCCTGGGTTTTTAAAAATCAGTAGTAATTATGTTTAAACTAGGGGCCCGGTGCATGAAATTCGTGCACTGGGGGGGGGGGGGTCCCACAGCCCAGCCTGCCCCCTCTCACATACTGGGAGCCCTCAGGGGATGTCCTAGTGACGGCTTAGGCCCGCTCCCTGCTCCCCTTGGAGATAGGGCCTAAGCTTCAGTCTGGCCTCCCTTTGTGGGAGATGACCGGGCTGATCAGGGGAAGGCACCAACCCCATTGCCCTGCTGCTGCAGCCACTGCCAGTCACCACAGCCGGCAAGGTTTTTTCATCAACACGGACTCCAGTCCCTTCACCATGAAAAAAAATGACAACTTTCTTTAGGCATTTTCAAGATGTGTCTTTCATATAATAATAATTTCTTTATTATTTTTTTTATCCTCACCTGAGGATATATTTCCACTGATTTTTAGAGAATGTGGAAGAGAAAGGGAAAGACAGAGAGAAACATCAAAGTGA
>NW_005369060.1:818790-831670 GCF_000412655.1 Myotis brandtii | reverse complement strand
CCTGGGCAGGGGACCCCCATCTCCCCCCGATCACTGGTTTCTGGGCGGCTTCTGGGGTCGGCCTGCGGCCCGGGATGGCGTTTCAAGCTGGCAGCTGCACTGTCCTGCCCTGCCTGCAGTATGTAAATTAGCCGCCATCTTTGTTGGCGGTTAATTTGCATATCTAGTTGATTAGCCAATGGGAGGCGTAGTGAAGGTACGTTCAATTACCATGTTTGTCTACTATTAGATAGTATATTACCACTACCTCAAACACTTCCCTTCATATAACAGACACAAGAATTCCAGAGGGCAGGATGTTATTTCAGGTCCCAATGAAATTTTTCCTACATACCTAGGCTCCAAGTCAATTCTAAAACCAATAGATTAGACACATGTTCAGATATCAAAATATAGGGGACAGAGATGGTAACCTATCTCCCATTGTATATATACTCTGGATGATGTATTTTTACTAAATAAGCTGATGGCTGCTAAGTAATAAAACCAATGAGTACTAAAGATCCTTCTATAATAATCACTAATGCATACATAAATACACAAATTATAAATGAAACAAGCATAATTTCTTAGAACATTTCTTTCCTAAATTACAAAAAGTAATGAAAGAGATATGCTAATATTTTATTTATGTGTTACTTATCCAAGCTGAATTTACGTGTTCATTCCAAAACACAGAAAAAGGAGGTCATGTTGGTAATTTGAAGATCCAGTATCAAGCTATATTAAAGTCTCTGTGTTGGTTTCTCCAGTTTTTACACTCAGACTCAGACTTTCCAATTCCTTAAGAGTTGCAATCAATGAAAAGTTCTATGAATTACACTGGAGCAGCTATTCAACGCAAAAAAGCAGCTAAGTAAATATATCACTTCAACTTTTTTTTCCCTCCTCCTTTAAAAACAATACATTTATTCAAAATATTCAAACAAGGGTGAAATGTATGAAAAGAAAATTTCAAAAAGATACCTCTTAATTTTATTTCTGAGTTAGCTAGTATCACACTATTTGCTAAGTAACTTTTAAGGCATAAGTAAACATTCTGAATTATCTTGTATTATCTTACTGCAATCCCACACCCCCCATTTAAAAGACTTGGCAGTATCATTATTAATGGATATTAAACAACAAGATGCGAGTTCTAATCATAACATTAAAACTAAAAAGTTGTAAAAACTTGGACTTTAGTTTTGTCTTAAGATAATTTGTGGTCTTCACCTAGGTGATCTCTAAATTGTCTTTCAACTCTAAAATATTGATTCCACAGTGTTATTTCACTTTCTTTAAGTGACTCTACATCTCTTTGGATAATATGAACATTTTAACAATATTAATTTTTCCAATCCATGAGAACAGATATCTTTACATTTATTTCTTCCTTCTTCAATTTCTTTTATCAGTGTCTTATAGTTTTCAGTGTACAGATCTTCCACCTCCTTGATTAAATTTATTCCTAAATATTTTATTCTTTATAATGTTATTATAAATCGCATTGTTTTAAAAATTTCTCATTCTGATAGTTCATTGCTAAACTATAGATATGCAACTGATTTGTGTACACTGATTTGGTATCTTGCAACTGTACTGAATTTGTTAATTAGTTCTAACAAATTAGAGTGTGTTTTTTTGGAGTGTTTAGGGGTTTCTATATATAAGATTATGTCATCTGAAAATAGAGACAAAACCAGGTGTTGACAAGGAAATATAGAAACTGGAACTCTCAAACATTGCTTAGGGATGTAAAATAATACAACCACTTAACAATTGCCAGATTCTTATAAAGTTAAACATAAATATAGCATACAACTCAGAAATTCCACTTTTAGGAATGTACCCAAGAGAAATGAAAAGATCTCTATAAAAAAACCATGTATGTGGATGTTCATAAGAGCAACATTCAGAATAGCCAAATGTCAAACACTGGTAAACGGATAAGGAAAATGTCGTGTATACGTAAAACAAAGCACTATTCAGTAACAAAAAGATAAAACACTGATGCATGCTATAACATGAACTAACCTAAAATATTCTAAGTGAAAGAAGATGAGTACAAAAAAGACTGAAAAATACTTGTGATACTCCTATTTTTACACGAAATATCCAGAAAAGGCAAACCTAGAGAGCAGATCAGTGGTTACCTAGGCCTGGGTGAGAGTAGAATTACTGCAAATAGATATGGATGATCTTTTGAGAGGAGTGAAAATGTTCTTGAACTGAAATATTCACATCTCCATACATTTCCTAAAATTCATTGAGTTGCATTTTATAATAAGTGAATTTTACAGTATGTAAATTATATCTTATTAGAGTTGTTGAAAACCAAAAATAAAATATTAAAGGACAGCAAAAAGTAGTAGGGGTATAGATGAAAATATTTGTGATTAATTGATAATTGTTAAAGCTAAAAATGAGTGTCTGTGCCCGGCTAGCGTGGCTCAGTAGTTGAGCTCGATTCTGGTCAGCCAAGTGCCCGAGTTGCTGGCTCAACCCCCAGTAGGGGGCGTGCAGGAGGCAGCTGATCAATGAATCTCTCTCATCATTGATGTTTCTCTTTCTCTCTCCCTTTCCCTTCCTCTCTGAAATCAATAAAAATACATTTTTTAAAAAAGAGTACCAGTTGCTTAAAAAAATGAGTGCATGGGATTTTATTTTACTCTTTTCTTGTTATCTAAAATTTCACAGTTGTGCTCTTGGTTTAGTTCTATTTTAGCTCATTTTCCTGAACCACAGCTCTTTCTATCAGGATTGCGAAAAACATTCTTTTTTTTTTAACTTCTATATCATATTTTAACATATTTCCTATGTTTCTCATTTCCTGAAACCCTATAATTGGATAGTTGGCCTCCTAGATTGGATCTCTAATTGTCTCTTTGCTCATTTCAATGTTCAATCCCTTTCTTTTTCCCTTCTATGATCTGTTTGTTTTCTGAATTGTACACATTTGACTTTAAAAGTCTGTTTCCTATTCTCTGAATGTTCTTTTTCTCATAGCATCCATTATTCTATTTTCTAAGAACATTGATGATAGTCTTGAGATTTTTGTCTGTTTCTTACATTGTTATTTATCTCCTCTCATTTCCTTTCAGCTGTCTTCTGTATGTGTTGTTACTTAATGTTCATATTTTCTTTCATATTTCTCACTCATATAGAGTGAGACTAAAAAAGATGACTGAAATAGATGTGAATGTGTGTGTGTGTGTGTGTGTGAGAGAGAGAGAGAGAGAGAGAGAGAGAGAGCAAATGTGCTCATGGTGGCTTACTAGGATTTCATTGGAACATCATAATGTTTTACTATATGCAGGCATTTTTCTCCCCAGGACCCTTCAGTTTTTCCTGAGATGAATCCTTAAGAGTTACATACTTAACTGTAAGATTGCTCAGAACTGAACCAGAGATATGCCTGTAGGGAGGATATCAACATTCAGTAGAGTACACTGCCTTTAATTTGCTGCCATTAATTGCAGTAAAGTGCCTCAACAGCTCATGCTGCTGAGTCAGAGCCTTCTGGCCCTTTAAATACAGTTCCTCATGTTGTGACCCAGCCATAAAATAATTTTGTTGCTACTTCATAACTGTAATGTTGCTACTGTTATGAATTGTAATTTAAATATTTCATATGCAGGATGGTCTTAGGCGACCCCTGTGAAAGGGTCGTTCGACTGCCAAAGGGGTCGCGACCCACAGGTTGAGAACCGCTACTATAGAAGTAGGAGACTGAAGTTGCAGGGAAACTGGAAGTCTAATTGTTCTTTTAAAAGTCTTAAAATATCACCCCCATTTTCAGCTCCTCTCTCTCACCCACCTACGTTGGCTCCCTTGCAATGATTTCTGAATCAATGTTTCTACAGTGTGAAGCAGCTGGCTATTCGTTGGCTTCTCAACTGCAGGCGCTTGCCCTTCACTGTTCTTTGCTCGGCTGTGTCAGTCTTTACGTCTTACCTCTGCTTTCCATCTTCCAAAGTACATTGACATCTCTTGTTCCTCTCTACTACCTGGTCTCTTTGTGTTTATAGATTCATAACTTTTTTATTTTTGTATTTCTTTGCTGTTCCTGTCATGATTTTTTAGAGGGAACAGAAATATGACCATGGATTTAAGTCTATCATGATTAAGTTGAAATCTAAATGATATTTAAAATAAAAAAAGTTCTCTTATTAAAAAACAAACAAAACCCTACAGATTCTGTCAGGAAATGGTAACTAAAAATGAGGAAGTGAGATTAATTCTTCTAAACCATTTAATCTTAATTAATCATAGATAACTGTAACATATGACTGCTCATGAGACCAATGATTGAAACTCAAGGAACATGTAATATTAGTACATGTTAAGAAGAATTGTAATATTAGTACTCTCACAAAGAAACTAATCCTTTAAGTGTTAAATAAAAAAAAATAATGCAGCACTTTATTAACTTTAAAAATGAGATATAAATATCTGCAAGTGCACTAAGATGTCAGATACTGTAAACAGGCACCCTGAGGACTAACAGCAATTTCCATGTAGATTTTATGTGGTCTGCATAGATTACTATTTTTAAAAAAATATAGTGAGCCAACATTTGGAAATAATAATAATAGAAAAAATAAATCATTCTGCTTTCTTGAAATATCAAAAGATCTGACAAATTCCTAGCAATGGTTAACTGAATCTGAGAAATACGTGCCCCTGCAATATGCACAAAGATTCTCTTATTTGTCTTTCCTCACAACTCACATGTTGATATCAATACATAGAAATAGTGCATGTAACAAGCAATGTCTTGACCCACATGACCGTAGTTAAAAAAGCACCCGTATCTTCAAGCTGTGGTAAGGAGATGGAAGTGTAAGAAATTTTAAACTGAATATTTTTAAAAAATCAACTGGATTTTAAATTTCAAATTGCCGAGTTTATTTAAAGTACAAAATTCACTTTTATTTTTCAATTAGCAAAAATAGGGCCTTAAGAGCAAGGGAAAGTTTGGCTATAGACATATTAAGAAAGTTACATCTGCTCTACTCAGATTTGTACGGTAAGTTTTATACTCATTATAATCATATACAATTAGGTTGTGAAAAAGGTGAAGGGATTAAGCAAAACAAACAAAGAAACACATAGACACAGGCAACAATAGGTGATTACCAGAGGGAAACAGTGGGGCGGGGGGGCGGGTAGAAGAGGCTATAGGAGGACTAAATGCTGATGGAAGGAAACTTGACTTAGGGTGGTGAACACACAGCCCAATATACAGGTGATGCATTATAGAACGGGATTAAGCAAAACAAACAAAGAAACACATAGACACAGACAACAATAGGTAATTACCAGAGGGAAACAGTGGGGGGTGAAACCTATATAATGTCACCCCAATAAATTCAATAAATAAATATAATCATATACAATTATAATCATGTTCTCCTTATATGTGCCTCATTTATAAAGTTTTTCAAAGTAGTGTTGTTTGTTTTCTTCTTATTTATTTCAGTATTTATTTTTTAAATTAGTTTGCTCATATAGACCCAACTGAATCTCCTGAAATTCTCTTTGCAAAGAGCCAGCTTCCACAGCAGGATTTCAGTAAGATAAAGATTCTTTTCCCCATAAAAGAAAGGACAAAGAGTACTTACTGCTTTAGTGGTTTTGCAACCTGGATCTCCTAGGTTACAATGAGGTTAAACAGGCTACTTTGGGTGTTTTCATGACTCTCTATTCTCATACCTATAATAGATTTTTTTTTAATCCTCACCCAAGGATATTTTTTCCATTGATTTTTTAGAGAGACTGGAAAGAAAGGACGGGGGAGAGAGAAAAGGAGAGATAGGGAAACATCAATGTGAGAGAGACACATCAATTTGTTGCCTCCCACATGCATCCGGACCAGGGCCAGGGATCAAACCTGCAACCTAGGTGCATGCCCTTGACTGGGAATGGAACCCGTGACCCTTCGGTGAGCGGGCCATTGCTCTAACTACTTAGCAACACCAGCCAGGGCCTTAGAATATATTTTATAATGACTATTCCAAATTTTTTAAATGAATAGGGATGAGCACAAATTATAATTATGTAAAGGCACTTTAAAATAATAAGATAACATATACTACAAGGTATTATTACATAACAATGATTGCTATTTTGAATGAATACCCAAAAGTTTTCAACAAGACTAACTCCATAAATTGATATTTTTCAAGGTTTTGTCAATGAAGATAGTGCAGTTACTTGAAATTAAAATGAAAGACATAACTTTATTTTCTTTTTATCAAATGATATAGATAGATATAGATGATATACAAGATATAGAAGATATATGAATTGGCTTACTCAGTATTCCATTCTAGCATGGAGACACAGTTAGCTGGAAAAGTGAAAGATTATATTTCTTCAATGCCCTTTTGCAGTTTTGATACCAGTCTATCAGTTAGATGCATCTATGAGATTTTAATATAGAAATAAAGGAGAAAGAAATTGGTTATAGGGCAAGTAGTTTTTGAGCAAGATGGTGATGTTCTAGAGCCAGAAGCTATAGCAATGACTTTTTTTTTTTTCAGCAGTTAGCTTCCCATTCATCAGCTTTTGAAACTTTCCCACTTGTGACAGAAACAAATTGATGTTCTAGAGCCAGAAGCTATAGCAATGACTTTTTTTTCAGCAGTTAGCTTCCCATTCATCAGTGTTTGAAACTTTCCCACTTGTGACAGAAACAAATTGGTACTTGTCCTCTCCTCTGGGCCTTTAAAGGACAGACCAAACACCTAATTTCCCGTACTACCTACACTTTTTGCTAAAACTAGCTAGAGTAGATTTGCAGATTGTAAAGGATATTTAAAGGTTCTGTTGTATTTTGATATATTAGACTCCATTGTTTGACTTTTCAGGATAGAACCATTTTATTCCAAATTTCTCTCATTGGAAAATGACATGGCTTTTTATGACTACAAAATAGACTGGCATTTGTCATCTCATGAACAAAATGAAACGAAACTTAGAGTAGATGATTTCCAGCCCTCCAAAGAAGTTTGACTACATTTGATAACTATCCTTTTGCTTCTTCTTGTAAAGACATGGCCAAAGAGTGAGGAGTTATGATTTTTTAAATACCATATAAGTTTGTTTTCTTCAGAGCTTTATAACTATAATTTTTAGGTATATGGAATAAGAATATTAAAGATCATTCTTAAAGATACAGAATTACTATTGAATAGTATCCTCTGAATATAACTGAGAATTCATGGTCATGATCACAAGAAAATTATTTACTTTAAAAATACAATAATTTTGTTGGCAAACAGAAACAAGTTATAGAACAATCATCTCCACTTTCACTAAATAAAAATCAAAGATGTAAAAAGACTAAAGGATATTCCACAAAATATTTGAGTTTGTCAAAGTATTTCAGAAATCAGTTTCATGCAAAACAGTTTGGGTAACTGAATTTAATAAACAATTAAAAAATTAGTTGTTTTATCCTCTGTTCACTGTAGATTTGTTGCTATATTTATAAATATTACTGATTTGGTTAATATGGTGGACACATTCTAAGGTAAATACCTCTTGGTATTACACCCTAGAGTAATCCTCTCGCCTTAAGTGTAGGTAGCAATCAGTCTGACAGTCTGCAAGTAGTTAAATGCTACAAATAAACACATGAATAAGGTACCAGACCCCGAGTCAAGCATCAGATGATAGTAAGGCTGACACCTCTGATTTCAACCTTGCAGACAAACCAGCTAAACTGTGTCCAGATTCCTAACCCACAGAAACTGTGAGCTAACAAATATTTGTTTTAAACCACGAGGTTTATTGTTATACTGTTACACATCAGCAGATAATAATGCAATTATTTTGATGTAATTATAACATATTGCACCCATATAACTAAATATTCTTTTGTATTCCAATTATTTATTTTATTATTTTTTTAATTAAGAATGGTCTTTTTATTTCCAGGGATAACACTTTTGGTTTCAGTGACATGCAAATTGATGTTCCTACTTCTTAAGCAGTTTCTCTCTTTGTCTTTAAAAATTGTATTTTCTCACACTAGTTTTTTTAATCAACCCTTGGTGTAACTTCCATGCTCTCTTATATCTCGTCTGATAGTACATACTTGATTATTTCATTACATAACATCAGAAGACTCTATGGCTACTTCATATCCTGGAAAAAGTGTTCATCTTTCTCACTGGCTGCTGACGCGGCGCTGCCCAGGTAAAAGTGGTTCTCCCTTCACTCAGGTGTTGCTTCCTTCCCTTGAACAGTTTTCTTAGGCATTTCTTTCTGTCATATTTTTTCTTTACAATAGAAAACAGCTGAAAATAATGTTTTGCTCTCTACTTCTCAAGCTTTTGTATTCTATTAGGCAACAAAATAAACAGATGGTATACAAACCACATGATGAATAAAATGGTTTGCATTGTATAACACTCAACCATTTATATTGTTGTAAACAACTGCTTCTAAGCGATCAAAAATTATATGCGGAAATGATTCATTAGGAAGTTTATTTTACAATAATAGTGGTTTTTAAGATGCAGTTCTTACTCTTGGAAGGGTTTGGTTGTTTGTTTGTTAAAGGGTTGTATGACATTGCAGAGTCACGATTGTTGTGTCCTTATCAAATGTTAACACCATGGCATTGTTTGGTCATAAAAAGCCATTTATTAATTTATATTAAAAGTTATTATAAAATGTTAAATATATAGCAAAGAAAACAATAACATAATAAACTCTATGAACAAATCACTCAGCTTCAATAATTACCAATTCCTGCCAATCTTATTCATTGCACATCTTGCCTTATTTCCTCAGATTTCATACAACTCCACCAGTAAATATCTCAATATGTAGCTATAAATCTAAAAAAAATAATTTCAATATCTCTCTGCAGCTACCAAAATTAATAATTTTATTAATTATTCTGCTGATGTTCATATTTACAAATATCACACAAATGTCATTTTATTTACAGTTTTTTTATTTGGATCATGATCAATATAAAGTATTCAGAGTATATCTATTTTTAATCTCTCATTTCCCATATCTGTTTTTCTTGAAAATTATTCAATGAAGAAATCATATTTTTGGTCAAGAATATTTTTACACTGTCTAGAATCAATTGATTGCATCCCTGCGGTGTTATCTGATAGATTTCTGCATGTATATTTTCTATAAAATTACTTCATAGGCAGTGCTGTGATCTTTCATCAAGCAGACATGATATCTTACTTGAATGTGATTTATATGTTTTAAATGAAAAAAGTGATAAAATTCAATTAATAATTATTTGTTTGAAAGCTTTCTAACTTATGGGAGTGGGGGATGAGTTATTTCTGTGTGTTTAATTCTCTAAGAAAGCTTGCAAACTCTACCTTTTCAAAGGTATTTTCACTCCTTTCAGCATGAGTAAAACAATGTGTGGCACTTATGTAAACTAATTTCAATTGTAGGTTTAAGCAAAATTACAATCAGTAAATCTCAACTGTACAGAAATTATGTAGTATTTTATTGCAGAATACTCAATGTATTATAAAAATAAACCCTTACAATATTGCAGAGATACACAAGTAAGATTGGAGTTTTATTCAAACTAGACTTTTAATGTCAATTTTCATTAGCAGAACTCCAAGGGAATAAATAGGTATGCAAAAATGTGAATGTCTATTCAATTTTATTTATAATTACCTTTAATAACTAAAACCAGAAATACACAATAGAAAATAAAGCAACTCTGTTGTTTTAGAGTTTCTAAAATACTGGACAATTGGTGGAATGTTTTTAATGATATGTATTTCCTTTAAAATTACCACTTGAGCTTGCTAAGTACCTGAATATATGCAATGGAGCGTGATGGATTTGCTAGTAGTTCTCACTATTGTTTAATTTGAAAAGGGTAATTCATAACCCATTGCTTTTTTATAATGCTATTGTGAACATGTTTTAAATGATAAACAGATTTCTACTGAGATTCCATAATAGTTTCACAGAAAACAAAAGTTTTCATTGCAACAGAAAAGGAAATGCTTACTTTATAAATTTTGTATCTTCTAATATATGGAAAAGTTTTGGAGCTTTCATTATGTTAAACTATTTTTATGCCATATTATACACAAACATATTTTTTCCTTTTGTCCCTCTAGGAATATTAGAGAATTTAAAAGGTATTATACTGCTCTCCAAATGCAGAGTTAAAAAAAATAAACATGCTAAGTATTGTCACTTAGAGACACATTTGTCTCCCACACCCAGGAGATGACCAAGACCTGGACACATAGATTAATAAGCCAAACCACTACTTGATAAACGTATTCTGTAATGTACTTCCTTCAAGTTTTGCTAGAAAATTATTTTTTAGTGAGTCCTTTCCTGACTTTCCCTACTAAAAACCGCAACCCTAACAACATTCCATCTCCCATCATCATTCTTTATTCTTTTTTATTATGTTTTGTTTATCTGGAGCACTTATCACACCTTACCAGCTACTAAATACAGCATTTTATTTAACATCTTTAATCTCCATCTTCTCCCACTAAAATGTAAGCTCCTTTGGACAGAGATTTTTTACTTATTTTCCATTTTAGTTGACATATGCCCCACACTGAAAACAATGACTAGTTCTTATCAGCTTTCAATAAAAATAAATGAGTGAGTGAGTCCAATAGACTTGCACCTGGCCAATCGGCAGGGCCCACAGTCATCTCTCCTCCCCTCACTCCACCCCCTATTAAAAACCCCTTTTTCCCACGGGCGGACACTCTCGTCTCGCTGCTGCGTCAGTGGAGGCTGGGAACCAAACCCGGGTTTGATAATAAAGACTCTCTGCTTTTGCATCGGACATGGCTGGCTCCCTGTTGGTCTATTGGGGATCTTGAAATCTGGGCATAACACTATGACCATAGATGACATGTTTGGTGTAACTGATGCCAATGGAGGCCAGAATGCACTGGTCATTAAAATAATTTGCATGCTACTAACCAGAATATAAGTAATACCAGACTGGAGTCATTACTACAGAATCTATACACATTACACATTTCATAAAAACATTTAAGATCTTTTAATTTCATCAATAAAAACTCTGTTCTTGAAATGTGTGGAAAAATGTTAAGCTCATTGTTTCATGCTTATGATTTACTATGTAATGACAATCATGAATATAAACTTGTATTTAAAAGTGGCCCCAGCATTTGAACACTTTCTTTACAAAAGAATATATTAACTTTCTGGTAAAAATATGAAATTTAAGAATGTTCATGAAGTAGAATCTGACTGCAAAGATTAAAGGGACTTATAATTACTCTAATATTTTATTAACTAATGTATATTGACATCTTTTTGGAGGAAAAGTAAAAATATGTATAAAATTTTCAATATGAATACCCTTCCATCAAACAGCTCTATTTGCAAAGATTTAGCCTAAAGAAACAATAGACTCTGAGTAAAAAGATGCATGTCCAAACATATTTAGTAAGCATGCATCCTAACAGAGAGCATTATTTATTAAGAGGTTATTTCTAAAATAAATTATATTAAAGTGAACTAACATAAAATAATAAAAATAATGAAGTATTATATTTATCCTCTATAATAAAGGGGCAGAAAGATGGCATATATAGGGTATTATTCATATGAGAGGCAGTAGGGATCACTGCTTTGCACAATCCCAGAAGCACAACTCACATTGCATTACATAGTTAAAGGAAAAGCTCTAAGCCCATACTTGTTGGAATCATTTATTTCCCATCCCTTGTCTCTATGTCCGAGCTATGTAATTTAGGCAAGTTATTTTACTTCACAGCATTGATGGGAAGATTAAATGAGCTAATTCAAGCAAATGTACATCAAAATCTCATGCTTGACACCTACATGTATAAGAGTTAACTATTATTTTTATTCTTACAATGAAAATTCTGTTTTGCTCACTCCTATGTCCTTGAATATAATTGTTCTTAATATTTTTGAATTATTTTAAATTAAAAATTAATACAAGTATGCATGTTCACATATGTAGAGAGAAGAAATTCTGAGACATACACCAAAATGTTAACAGTGGTTATCACTATTATGTATATATATATTTTGTATACTTACATTTTAGGAAGTTTATAACTTGAGTGTATCACACACACACTTGCTCTTTAGCCCAGTAATTCTATTTGTTTAGAAACATTTAGGAATTAATGGTCTAAAAATCTTATAAAACAAGTTTTTATAGCAGCCTTAATCACAACAGGCAAAAACTGGAAATAGGTCATCAATAAGAATAAATAAACAAAATGTGATACTTTATCCATATATTGAAGTACCATACAGAAATAAAATAAAAAAGGAATGAACTACTGATTCATGCAATAACACATCTATCAATATTATCTATTATCTATCTATCATCTATCATCATCTATCATTTATCCATCATCTATCTTTCTATTATCTATTATCTATTTTTCTATTATCTATTTTTCTATCTGCTGAGCAAGAGAATTTATATATACATATACTAGTGGCCCAGTGCACAAATTCATGCAAATTGAAAGGAAATTAATTAGAAGAAATATTTTAATATTGCTATTTGCCCTTTCTCTATAATAGAAGTGTCAATCAAATTCACAATTGACAATGACAGATCAAAACACACGTGTGCGATTGGCGCCAGCAAGAGCTTTATATGTATCGCGCATGTGCGAGTCAACTTAGCCTTTTATAGATATAGAATAAACTTGCTTAATTAGACCTGCTTTCTGATTTAGCTAAACTTTTTCCAGCCCAATGAAGCAACCCAACTTCTCTTTCAGGCAATTGTCAGCAATACAGCAGTAAATATCAACACAAAGCATATTATTATTATAGATCACGCAGAGAGAACAAATGGTAAAATATTTAACTTCAGCAGTGTTTGACTATA
>NW_005369060.1:815617-818735 GCF_000412655.1 Myotis brandtii | reverse complement strand
ACCTGTTTTCTGATTTAGCTAAACTTTTTCCAGCCCAATGAAGCAACCCAACTTCTCTTTCAGGTAATTGTCAGCAACACAGCAGTAAATATCAACACAAAGCATATTATTATTGTAGATCACGCAGAGAGAACAAATGGTAAAATATTTAACTTCAGCAGTGTTTGACTATACTCTGCACAGTAAGAAAACCTGAAGTTATTTTCAAGGTCCACCATTTCTTATTTCTTTTCAGTCGGGTCAAGTTTCTAAGCTTTCTAAATCTCCATTTTCTGGCTAATGAAAAGAAAATAGGATTCCACTGAGTCTCCTATCTACCTACTTCAGGACTTCTGTGAGGATCAAATGAGATGAAGCACGGGAAAATGCTTCACAGACATTTGGTTAAAGTGTAAAATGTTTGCACCTGGCTAGCATTTTACATAAAGCAAGTTGTGTTCCTGGGCTGAAGAAACTCCAAGGAGGCTAGTCGCTAGGGAGAGGAAGCCAGCTTTTGCTATGTGACGTCATTACCTGGTGCCCACAGTGACCATTTACGGGCTGGGCTGGGCTGTGGGCTGCGTTTTGCACCATGGGGTCTCCGTGGCATTGGCTACGATTTGGTGGGCTGTTGCTCCATGGTGGTGGCAGGGCATGTGTCCCACTTGGGGGAAGCCGAGTGTTGCTTTGTCAGTGCCAGGTCCGTGGTGCTGTTTCTCTGTAAATGGCCAGTGTGAATCACGACAGCTCCTGCGTTGAGCGTCTGCCCCATGGTGGTCAGTGCACATCATAGCAAATGGTTGGACGGTTGGACACTTAACATATTATTCTTTTATATATATAGATGCTATGATACCCTTTACATCAAGATTAATAACAAAAACAATCTGTTGTGAAAAAGTAAACAATGGTTGTTTCATGGAAACAGGGCAAGGTTGTACTAGGAAAGTTATAAGAAAATTTCCTGGGGTTATGATAAAGTTCTATATCATGATGGGTTTCTGGATTACAATCTCAACCACTTTCTTCCTTGCTCTCTTTTGCCATAAAGATTAGATAACAAAACATTAGCCTCTTGGCAGTTAGGCTTCACTATGTGACTATTCTAGACAAAAAGTAAAAGTCTATGAGGATGTTTCTGGAGAAGTGATTTTTTTTTCCATATGTAATTAGGTATTTTACTAATCTATTGTTTTCTAAGGAACCAACCCCAAACAAAACATTTTTGCTTAAAACAGGAATAGGCAAACTGGAACCCTAGGATGTTTTGTAAATAATTTATTGCAATGCAGCAAATTGTTAATATTAAACTTTTAAAATCAAACTGTTACATCAATTTTAAATCTATTCAATGCAATTTTCATACAAGAGCACTTTTATATTATATCCATTATCTATATGTTTAAAAAAATAATTAAAAATCACTTTTTAATCATTGGAATTTTATAACTAGTTTATTTTCATTCTTGAACTTGCATTTCAATTTTACTTCCCCATAGTATTTTACTTAAATAAAATATACTAGAGGCTCAGTGCACGAATTCATGCATGACTGGGGTCCCTCGGGGTTGTCTGCAGAGATTGGGCCCCAGCTCATGTCCCCAGACTCACAGCCCCAGCTCGCACCCTCAGCCCTGCAGCCCCACAACCCCACCTGGCACCCTGCCTTAGCCTGGCGCCACCACCTTACCTGCTCCACCATCCCGCCTGTGGGGCAATTGGTTGGGGCTGGAACCCCTGCCTGGCTCCCTCAGTGCCTGGGAGCCAGGTGGCGGCCCCGCCCCCCGCTGCTGCCACTAGTTGCAGTCTGCAGGGCAATTGGTGGGTTGATCGGGCCCCCACTCGCACCCGCCTTGGCCTGGTACCGCCCACTCACCTGCTCCACCATCCCACCGCGGCCTTGCACTCATTGGGGCCCATTGGGGCTGCCAGCGTCACGTCACCAATGCCCGCCATGTTCCATGCTGCCCCCTGGTGGTCAGCGCACGTCATAGCAAGCGGTCAAACTACTGGTCTCCCAGTCAAACTCCCAGTCAAACGACCGCCCAAGGGGCCAATTTGCATATTAGGCTTTTATTATATAGGAGGATTTTTATTATTGAATGTCTTCAACTGATTATATTATTACATTTCTCTGCCATACATTTTGGGGAGATATAAGATATTTCTCCCCAAATGGCTCTAGGAGTTACAAATGTTTTTCTAGATTAGTTTAGCATTGCAATTATAAGCACAACCATCCAAACAATGTAAGTATATTACCTTGTTTGATAGAAAATTATTAAACATAAAAAGTAAAATGATATTTGAAATGCATCTTTTAATAAAATGGATGAGACTGTGTTATTTTTCCCCAAATGCTTCATTATCCTTTTATACAATCTTACTTATTACTTCTCAACACTTGGAAAGGCAAAAGAGATTACCAGGTGTAGTTTTAGGAAATACTGGTAACCTGATTCTATAGTGGTATACAGATTTGTGTAGCTTTCTTTTTTTTAAAATATATTTTTGTTGATTTCAGAGAACAAAAGCTGCAACAGAATAAGGGGAGAGGAATACACCCATTCATGGAAGATAAGGGAAAGCCACAGGGGGCAGAGAAATGCTGACAAAAGGGGGAGAAAGAGGAAAACAGATTTTCACAGTAAATAGAGAATTCTACCACTGAAGGGGGAGAAAAGGAGGGGGGGGGCATGTGGGGTTTGAGTTTGAAGCTGCTATAGTGACCAACCAGAAGGAAATATCAGAGAACAAAGAACTGCAGCCTTTATAAACCTTAGAAAGAGGGGCTTAGTGGGCTACCTCTTTTGGGACCCCCTCCCTATGTGGGAGTCTGTACTTGTTTCCAATAAATTTCCACCTTTTCATACACCACCTTTTATCCGAGGCTTCATTCTTCAAATCCACTTGGACAAGAATCTGGGAAAGAGAGAAACCAAGATGGCGACCTGGGTAAACATCGGAAATTGCTGCCACGCACAACCGCTTCAAAAATACAACTAAAAGACAAAATGGACATCACCCAGAACCACAGGAAGGCTGGCTGAGTGGAAATTCTACAACTAGAAGAAAAGAGAAAAGCACACTGAGACTCAGAGGAGGTGTGGAAGTGCAAAGGAGAGGTACGGAGGTGCAC
>NW_005369060.1:813480-814364 GCF_000412655.1 Myotis brandtii | reverse complement strand
TGGGTGGAGGGGAGCTATGGGGGGAAAAAAGAGGAACAACTGTAATAATCTGAACAATAAAGATTTAATAAAAAAAAAATCTGGGAAAGAAATCACCTTTGCTTCCTGCTCAGAAGAAACCACACATTTCAGTGTGGTTCCCCCTTTCACTTTGGTGCGTTGGCTGGGAATCTTCAGAAGTCAACCTCTGCATGTGGAATGGTGAGTGTATGAAGGACCCAGACTCCTTGGAATTCTAGGTCCTCTGCGAGGTGACAAGGGACAGGGCATGCAATCCCAGGGCTCCTGCCCTTAATATTGGGTGTGAGGCGCCAGGTGCAGGAACCTAGAACAGTGGACTTGGCTGTGGCGGAGGAGGGGGCTGTCCCAAGGCTTGCCTTCAAGGTCCCCGGTGCCCCTGATGTCACAGATCCATGCCACCTGAGTTACAAGACAGGCGGGCAGGAATTCCTAAGTCAAGGCTTGATCCCACCCCTCCCCTGGGGCTAGAGTGCAAGCTGGCTGCTGGCCTCTAGCAGCTGGCCATGGCTGGCCACAGCAGCTGCAGCAGATGTTAAGTTAACCCATTAATTACTAGGCTGCCTGCCTCTTGCCTTTATTGTGATCTCTGTGAAATGAATTTAGAACTGTGAAATGTCTTTTTGCTTGGTTACTTTGAAACTTAAGAGTTTGGAATGTGCACATAGGATAAGAATTGTGGAGGTTTTGTAAGCAATTGGAAGAAAGTTTTAGTTGAAGTAAAGTGGAGGAAGGTGGTACTCCCAAGCATGCCTGAGTAAAATATGCAGATGTGCACTAGTCAGAAAAGAGTGATATTTGAGAGTAAATTAGCATAACCAATGGACACAGACACTGGGGCGTTGGGGGCTTGCCCAGGGTAGGAA
>NW_005369060.1:808918-813425 GCF_000412655.1 Myotis brandtii | reverse complement strand
CAATAAAAAATAAATATAAAAAAGGAGAAATTTAAAAATTTCTTCCACCACTATAAAGAATAATTGGAATGTTTTTATTCAAGCATTAAATCTCATCATTAATAAGACACCATAACTAAAAAGGTGTTGCTTTTACCTAAGGTGTGCCCTGCAAGGTCAGCTAGTATGTTTCTCTCCCAGCTGCTTTTCTGGGAGGTAACCAAGCTGCTTGCTCTGTTTGAAAGAAAGTAAAAGTCTTTAAGGTGGCATTTTTAAGATTTGGGAATAAAGACAGTAAGAATAGAGGTTCAATAAAAATAAAAAGTTAATCCAGTGAACAGGGGGTTATAACCCCAGCAAGTTTAAAGTACTAATTTTGGCTGGAAATAGATTCCATCCTTTCCACATTGTTAACAGTTCAGAGA
Source organism: Myotis brandtii (assembly GCF_000412655.1). NCBI lineage: Eukaryota > Metazoa > Chordata > Mammalia > Chiroptera > Vespertilionidae > Myotis > Myotis brandtii. The sequence continues at coordinate 813,021 of NW_005369060.1, read as the reverse complement.
AATCAGGTAGAAGATAAATCCTTTAGTAGCAAGGGCATACATAGGAATAGGACTGGAAGTGTTTGCAGTCTTCCTGGAGCTCTGGGTATTGGCCAACTCTCTAAGTCCTCATCTTAGAGTCACTTCCTTTTAAACTCCCTTCGGAAATTCAATATGTACTTCAAAAACATTATAACCATCTGAGGCACTTTTAATCACGGACAAGGGGCCTGAGGGCATCTCTGCTTGATTACATACATCCTTATTGCGACCTTACGCATTAAGGCAACCTCTCACTCCTGGCTTGTGAGTGAGAGCTCTCTGCACCCTTGGCTAGGAGGAGGGACGCCCCCACCAGCAAGGGAAAGTCACAAAGGATGCTGGATGTCCTTTCGTGTGTTTTTACAGAGGATGTTAGACATCCTTTCATGTGTTTTTTTTTTTTTTCCAGATGGGAAGCGCATCATCCACACTATATAGACAGCCCCCTAGGGCGCATCCTTAAGAATTGGGATAATTTTGACCTACAAACCTTAAAGAAGATTTTTTTTCTGCACTCAGGCCTGGCCTCAGTACCAACTAGCGAATGGGGAGAGTTGGCCCTCAGAGGCTGGAGCTCTGGGTATTGGCCAACTCTCTAAGTCCTCATCTTAGAGTCACTTCCTTTTAAACTCCCTTCGGAAATTCAATATGTACTTCAAAAACATTATAACCATCTGAGGCACTTTTAATCACGGACAAGGGGCCTGAGGGCATCTCTGCTTGATGATATACATCCTTATTTCAGCCTTATGCATTAAGGCAACCTCTCACTCCTGGCTTGTGAGTGAGAGCTCTCTGCACCCTTGGCTGGGAGGAGGGACGCCCGCACCAGCAAGGGAAAGTCACAAAGGATGCTAGACATCCTTTCATGTGTTTTTTTTTTTTTACTGATGGGAAGCGCATCATCCACACTGTATAGACAGCCCCCTAGGGTGCATCCTTAAGAATTGGGATAATTTTGACCTACAAACCTTAAAGAAGATTTTTTTTCTGCACTCAGGCCTGGCCTCAGTACCAACTAGCGAATGGGGAGAGTTGGCCCTCAGAGGGAAGCCTTAAGTATAACACCATCCTGCATTGGGATCTTTTCTGTAAGAGGGAAGGAAAATGGCCAGAAGTCCCATATGTCCAGGCTTTCTTTGCTCTAAGGGACAAGCCAGATCTATGCAAAAGCTGTAAACTTGATCCCTCCCTCCTGGCAATATTAACCCAAAACCTGCCAAAGGCGAAGGCTCCAGTACCACCAGAGTCCTCTTGCCCTCCGTCTGAACCCTCATGTGAATCATTTTGCCCCCCTTATCCTGGACTTCCAGAAAAAGTGCTTCCACCAGCAGAAAAGAAGACACCCAGGGCCGTCCTACATGGAGGTGCCCAGAGGGTCTCTACCCCCTGATAGAACAGGTGGGCGAATCTGGGTGTATCAGAGTTCAGGCCCTTTCAGCCTTAAGGACCTGAGCCAGATAAAGAAAAGCCTGGGTAAATTCTCAGATGATCCTGATAATTATATTGAGTCCTTTCAGAGCCTAAATCAAATATTTGACCTATCTTACCGGAACTTAATGCTCCTTCTGGAGCAAACCTTGTCCCACACTGAGAAAGAGAAGGTTTTGGCAGAGGCTCGAGATTTGGACAATAATTATTATGTCTCTTGTGTATGAGACATTAAAAACCCTGAAGAGAAAGAAAGATACTTGACAGGGTCTCAGGCAGTTTCTAGTACACACCCAGGGTGGGACCCTGATGTCAAGATGTGGAAAGTAAGACACTGTCAGGCTTGCTTAATAGAAGGCCTCAGGAGAAGCAAGTCTAAGCCTATTAATTACTCCAAACTAACTACCATCAGCCAGGAGGCTAATGAAAACCCCTCCGCATTTTTAGAGAGACTGAGGGAGGCATTGGTGAAGCACACCAATGTAACCCCAGACTCACTAGAGGGGCAGTTGATTTTAAAGGATAAATTCATCATTCAATCAGCCCCAGACGTCAGGAGAAAACTACAAAAATTGGTTATTGGCCCCAAGAGCACCTTAGATGATCTCCTGAAAGTCACCACCTCTGTGTTTTATAATAGAGACCGGGAGGAAGAGGATAGAAAAGAAAGGAGAAGCATAGCCAAAATAAGTCTCTTTGTGTCGCGCTTCAGAAGAACAAGGACCCCTAAGTCAGAGCCCGGAGGCAAATGGTCAGTCCCGATCACTTGTTACAACTGTGGCCAGGTTGGAAATATGCGCTGGAATTGCCCAAGGGGCGTGGTGGACCCCCAAAGCTCTGTCCTGTCTGTCAAGGAAACCACTGGAAGTCAGACTGCCCCCAGAGATGGTGGTCCCCTGGGGTGAGGCCGGTGACCCAGCTGGCCCAACAGGACTGATGGGCCTGGAGTCACCCAACCTGGCTCCTCATAGGGCTGTCATTTCCACCCAGGAGCCCTGGGTAAGCCTGACAGTTGAGGGCAAGGAAATTAATTTCCTCCTTGATGCATCCTGGAGCCACTTTCTCTGTACTCTAAAACCCTGGTCAATTATCTTCAGAGACTGTGGCTGTTATAGGCATGTCTGGGAGGACGATAAAGAGATATTTCTCTCAGCCTTTAGGGCACAGCTAGGGTGAGTTATTTCCATCCCATGTCTTCCTGATCCTGCAAAAAGCCTCATACCCACATGAAAGGCAATATCCTCTCAAGCCTGAGGCTCGAGAAGGACTCAAGATTACACTAAGCAATATATTTTAGAAGCCCAAGGTTTATTGAAGCCATGTTATACTCCCTGCTATATTCCCATCTCAGGGGTATAAAAGCCTAATAGGGAATGAAGACTAGTTCAGGACTTTCGACTGATAAATGAAGTAGTGATTCCCATTTACCCCATTGTCAGCTATCCTATATAATAAAAGCCTAATATGCTAAGTGTCCATTCGACCGGTCGGGCATTCAACCAATCAAAGCGTAATATGCTAATGATATGCTAAGGCCACTCAACCGCTTGCTATGACATGCACTGACCACCAGGGGGCAGATGCTGGGACCAGTAGCTTAGCTTGCTGCTGGGGTTCAGCCCATTGGGACTGAGATGGGCCCGACACACCCTGGAGCCCTCCTGTGGTCCCTCCCCGCTGGCCAACCTCCCGCGTCTCTCCCTGGCCCCAATCATGCACCGGTGGGTCCCTTGGCCTGGTTTGCAACCTCTTGCAATCTGGAACCCCTTGGGGGATGTCAGAGAGCCGGTTTCAGCCCGATCCCACAGGGGGAGTGCCGTTCAGCTAGAAGCCCGGCTCATGGCTGATGAGAGCAGCGGCGGTGACGGGAGCCTCTCCCGCCTCTGCTGCAGCACTAAGGATGTCCAACTGATGGCTTAGGCCCGGGTGGAGTGGGCCTAAGCTGGCAGTCGGACATCCCCTGAGGGCTCCTGGACTGCAAGAGAGTGCAGGTTGAGCTAAGGGACCCCCCAAGTGCACGAATTTTGTGCACCAGGCCTCTAGTGGAGAAATAACCTAATCCAGGAGGCCCAAAAGGAGAGCCTCTCTGTTTTAGTTTGGGAACCTGAGACTGAGCAAGTTTTTAAACAATTGAAGAGGGGCCTGTAAAAGGACTCAACTTTGAGCCTGCCAACAGGTCAGCAGCATCGACTCCTGGAACCATCTGTCTCAAGTAAACCTTGAATGCCAGCACAAGAGGAGGACGAAGGTGTATTGCCATCAACTGAATCACCGGACTCCTACATGTGGGAGCCTCTGGAGGACCTGAAACTTCTCTTTCTAAAGGATCCTAGAGCATCAACGAGTGCCAGATAAGTAACGTGCTCTGGAATTTCTGGATGATCATTGTTTTCATCTTTCTAATAGTTCTTATTCTATCTTTTTATGAGTGTCACTGGAACCCTAGGCTGGCACCCGGAAAGGACCTTATCTGCCTTTGCCAGGACCCAGAAGCACCATAAGATGCTCCTACTTATAGCCCTTTTCTGTATCCCTGGTGTAGCAGGGGACTGGGAGACTAATGTCCTAATTAATTTCTCAGCCATACTGGCTCCCCAAATACCCGACTTCTGAGTGTGTTGCGAGCAGCTCAATTCAGGGTCAGATGATCT
>NW_005369060.1:805263-808685 GCF_000412655.1 Myotis brandtii | reverse complement strand
ATATAGCCCACTGATTATTCTAATTTTTTTTAACAAAATTCAACACTTTCTTTTTTAAATTAGTGATTGGTATTTTCCTATATTTGCACATGAACAGACAAAAGTTACTTTTTTTCCCTAAATATTCATGCATTTTCTGTGGAAATTCTAGTTAAAGGCTGAGACCTTTCTGCCCTCTTTTATTTTTAAAAAATATTTTAGGTGATTCCATCAGGGTCATTAAATTGATATTTTTCACCTTCCTAATGTTAGCTTGCAAATCTTGCTAATTTTTGGAAATTAGATGTCTTTCAAACAACTGTTTGTAAAGCTAACAGAAAAGCACATACCCTGATCACAAGAACTGATGATTATGAACTCTCTTTCTGATAATAGAATCAGTAAATAGCCATGTATAGCAAAAGAGTAACAGTGATTAGCACCAATATAAATTTCTTCTACTCATGTAATTATTTCCCTTCCTTTTCTCATGAAATCCCTTACCTTCACCCTGTAATTGGGATTTTATTTGGGTTTCTGCTGAATCTGTGCTCCCAGAATTGCATTCATTTTTTATCCTAAATAAACACTTGTTATCTCTCATTTTGGCTTTTCATTTTTAGGTTAATATCAGCATGTTAGTAACTTTATCAGTTAAAGAACCTGATGTTATTTGGGACTGATAAATTTGCTAACATGAAGTAATGCCTGCTCCTGTAGGAAAGTGACTTGTGGGGTGAGCATGAAGGTCTTCAATTGCTATAAATGTATATGGGACCCTTTTGCAATTAAACTGTTTATAACTTGGGAAAAAAACACCCCTAAGTGCATGTCTGATTGGAACATAAAACAAGCATTTGAAACTGTCCTCATTTCGTCTTGGGCAGAAGAAATATTGATAATGTTTTCACCCATTATTGTAAGGTCTGGGGCTGGGAAAATAGGGTCTTTCCTGATCCCACCAGCTGAGTTGGACAAAACAACTCAGAACTGCCGAGCCACATCCTGCTGGACAATAGCTGCCACCCTGGGACCCACCAGAGCATCCTGTTGTGCTGATGGCCAATAAATAACCACCGGAGACTTCTCAAGATGGCCAGGGTGCAGCTGCACCAACTTCCCGCTCATCAATCACCCGCCACAAGCTACCTCAGATAAACCTGATTGGTCCAACAGCAGCATAAAAAATCTCTGCCAGGCATAGGCGGGTGTGACTCCCCCGGCCTGCACCCCCAGACCGTGGGACCTCACCCGAGAGCTTCCAATAAACGCGATATTTCGCTCTTACCCTGCTTGTCTTGGTCAATTTATTGGCTTTGGTCAGATTAAATCTCACATCTCAGATTAAACCTTACATTAAACCTAACAATTATCACGGATGGAGTGAGCACTCAATAAATGTTTTCTAAAGTTAATTGAATTTTATCTAGATGATGTCTAGCTATTGTTTTCTCAAAATCAATTTTACCCAAGACAATTAGCCCTTTCTAATTCTAGTCTCAGTTCCTTATCCTCTCTAGACATCAGTTATTCTCTGATTTAGGATTCTGTTTTGTTTGATTAGACAGTCCTTTGAAGCACTTCTATTGCTCACCATGTATATCTCAATGCTTTGTTTTGCATGCTTTTAGTGTGTCATATTGTAGCTGATTTTTTGTTCCTTTGCTAATACCTTTGTCAGAAACATGCCTCTGATTTATCTTCATAGAAAAGAAACAGCATGTGGCCAGGTGGCTATTGATTACCCAGAACAAACAGGATGTGGGGGTGGGGAGAGAGGATGAGAGCTATACACATGGCTGATAGCACATGTCCTAGGAAGAATCCCCTAGACCAGCAGTTCTCAACCTGTGGGTTGCGACCCTTTGGGGGTCGAATGACCCTTTCACAGTGGTCGTCTAAGACCATCGGAAAACACATATATAATTACATATTGTTTCTGTGATTAATCACTATGCTTTAATTATGTTCAATTTGTAACAATGAAATTGGGGGTCACCACAACATGAGGAACTGTATTAAAGGGTCACGGCACTAGGAAGGTTGAGAACCACGGCCCTAGACAAAGGGAGGTGGAGATGACTAGAGAAGGCCCAGCTCATTTTTTTTAAATAACCCAATGGGAGACAGCAAGACCTAGGCGACCTATTAGGAAATAGGTGACCAAGTAGTACTCAGCCAATGAGGAACTGGAGGAGGGTCTAAATAAATAGGCTATATCCCCTGCTCCACGTGTGATCCTGTAAAATGGGCACCTGCTCTCAAGAGTGTTATTAAAAGTTTCATCTTTGCCATGCTTCTGTTTCCTAGTTCGTCATTTGAAATTTGGACAGGTGAATCATTTCTCACACCTTCCATATTCTGAAAATATGCTTTCTTTCATAAGTCAAATTTTATGCAGCTTGACTTATTTTATTTGCTCCATTGATTATTCTAATTTTTTGCAACTGAAGCAGGAATTTGGGGGGAACATAGGCAGGCTTAGGGATTTTTTAGTCTTGGGATCCATGGAAAAGCACCGGTGCTGCAGACTGGGAGAAGGTACATTTCCATAACACAAGGAAGCCAGGTGCAGTCACATCTCCATAAGACAAGGGAGCAGCAACAGGTATATTTCCATAAGACAAGGGAACTAGAAGTAGCCAACAAAGGTCTATATTTCCAAAATAAAGAGAAGCAAGCCCTTCATTCAGAAGGAGAAGAAGAAAGCCCAGAGGGAATAGGGGAAAGATGGGGAAAGATGGGGAAGGAGGGGGGAGAACCTCACATGTCTCATGTGAGGTTCAACCTTTGAGCCCAGGAGTTACTATAGTAATCAACTCAAAGAGGAATATTGACCAATCAGAGGGGATATCAGTGTGGACGAAGGGGGCCACATGCTGACCTGACAAGCTCAGGAGAGGCCTGCATGGCAGTTTTGCAGACTCGGAGACCTAAAGTAACCACAAAGGATGGTCTGAAATTAAACCTTAACTAAAAGCAGTTATGGTGGGCAGTTATGTCCTAGGCCAGTATCTTCACTGACAAGATCAACTTTGATCCTTACTGAGCCCATTTGCCTTTTTGCCTCTAAGATAACATACCCTTGAAATGTCTGGGTAACTTGTAACTTCCCTTTTTCTGGAGCCCCTGGGGCACAACCAAATGTTCTGGGCGCCAGGACAGATACTACAAATTCCTTCATTATCATGTTAATTGATCCTGCACCCACCTAAGTATGTGTCCATCATTTTACTTTTTATCCTATCACAGAGGTTTCCCCGCTTCGCTTAATCCCACCTCCTTAAATCTGTCACCAATGAATTTCATGTATAAATACGGATGTAACCCTGCCATTCTCCGGAGCACTATCTCAATTCGTTGAGGTTCTGCTTCCCGGCATATGTCGACAGTTTGGCTCAAATAAACTCACAAAAATTCTTTACAGGTTTCAATGGTTTTTT
>NW_005369060.1:783069-805150 GCF_000412655.1 Myotis brandtii | reverse complement strand
CTCTCCCCACATGGGAGTCTGTGCTGTGAGATTCTTTCCCCTTCCCCATGTGGGAGTCTGTACTTGTTCTTCAATAAATCTCCACCTTTGCTATACCACTTTCTGTCCATGGATTCATTCTTCGATTCCGGCAGACAAAGAAACTGGGTTCCAGTCCAAAAATTCGGTATCACAACCAAATTCAACACTTGCTTTTTTAAATTTGTGATTGGTATATTCCCATATTTTCACATGAACAGACAAAAGTTGCCTTTTTCCCTAAATATTCCTGCATTTTCTGTGGAAATTCTAGTTAAGGGCTGGGACTTTTCTGCCCTGTTTTATTTTTAAAAAAATTTTAGGTGTTTTCATTAAGGTCATTAAATTGATATTTTTCACCTTCCTAATGTTAGCCAGCAAATCTTGCTAATCTTTGGAAATTAGATGTATTAGTAAAACATTGAGTACCAGTGCTGAGTAATCTATACACATTATTTTATTATAATATCAAAAGAATTATATAAAATTGGTATTATTACACCCACCTTTCAGTTGACAAAACTGAGGATAGATATTCTAAGTAAATTTCCCAGGCCGGTCTGTTTATTAGTCAATGAAAGACCTTAATTTTAAATCCTGATTCTTCAATCCCAACGCTTGTACTCTTCAACCATTTATTCATGCAGTTCACATTATCATTCAATTAAAAACTGACAGAGTGTATTTTTGTTCAGATACTGATGGTGCCTATGGTCACCTCACTTAAAGGAAGAATTATTTCAGCTGGAGAACAGATTGTAGGACAAATGGTAGGGCTTTTCAAGAGCTTTCAGTGTAGATATGATTCCACATTTGTAGGATGATTCCATATTTGTAGAATTTTATCATAAGGGGTATCTTTACTTGAGAGAAGTGCCCTCATAGTTTGTTTGTTTATGTGTTTGTCATTTAACTTTTCTGACACTTTCAGGGGTATTTTAATGAGGAAAAGAGAGAGGCAATCACAAGCAGGTGACCCAGCTAACAGCTTCTGGAAGCCCTGGCTTGTGTTCACTGATGCAGACATCATATTTGGACATCAAAGAAACCTTTGAAGCCAGCATTTTCTCACCAGATATTAATTTAAGAAATTTTTGTTTTTTTCCCCTGTTTCTTGGACCCTTTGTTTTCAGATAAATACATTATACTGCACTATATAACATATACATATCTAAAACATAAAAAAGATGAATTATGGTACTTTGAGTTTTGTAAATGTCATATAAAAACACACCTAAAAATAATAGAAAAATTGCATCAACATAAATAACAATTCAATTAAAAAGTAGCATGACACCTATACAATCAACTTGAAAATATATATTTTTAAAACTTGACTTAATTGCCTTTGGACCACATACTATTTCTATTCTAAAAAGTGCATCCTTTATTTCAAATCATATGAAAAAAATAACTTCTTGTTCTCAGATTACTTTTATGGTTGTTTTCCTAGTAAACTGTTTCCTCTCTTCTATACACAGGCTTGTTTTGTTTTTCTACTTTTATCTCTCCCCTGAGATGTTCACACAAAAAATTTCTGCCCGTCTGATAGAGAACCTCCTGGGCTAACAGTGTGCTTCTAGCCAACAGTCTAGGCTGCTTGCCCCTACATCTCTTTCTCTTCTTTGCCTGGACTCCACACACTTAGCTTCTTTCCATTACTTTTCTGAAGCAGTTATCCACTTTCTACCCCTCAGGGTTTTTTTTTTTTTCATTCCCCAAAGTCTGATAACAATACTCAGGCTCCTAGTCCCACCCTCTGCTATTTCAGGAAGTTGATACTGGCTATCAGGTGTGACTTTAGTGGAGGCTACCAACTGGAACAACTACAGAAAATTTCTCCATATGATCTGTGCTTTGCCACTCTAGTGACGGTTCTAAGGACAGTAGTTCTGAAACAAAGCTGAGACAGAAAATGAATTGCTCTTTAAAATCTGACTCAAGATCACATGCACTGCCTGCTATTCACTATAAGGAAGTCAGTCAGCCAATATTTAAGGCAGTGGTTTTCAACCTTCCTAATGCCGCGACCCTTTAATACAGTTCCTCATGTTGTGGTGACCCCCAACCATAAAATTATTTTCATTGCTACTTCATAACTGTAATTTTGCTACTGTTATGAATCGTAATGTAAATATCTGATATGCAGGATATATTTTCATTGTTACAAATTGAACATAATTAAAGCATAGTGATTAATCACAAAAACAATATGTAATTATATATGTGTTTTCCGATGGTCTTAGATGATCCCTGTGAAAGGGTCGTTCGATCCCCAAAGGGGTCATGACCCACAGGTTGAGAACCACTGATTTAAGGGAAGAGCAATTCGACTTGTTGTGGGACAGTTAAAAAATTGTGGACATGTTTAGAAACCATTATGATCATGGGTATACTTTGTAGCATCATTCTGGCTTTTGAGGTGGTTGTGGGGGAAGGCAAATGAGGAAAATATATTGAAAATCAGAGAAAAGTGGATATTTGTAATGGAGAAAACAAACCTGTCTCCTCTGATAATGTGAATATATACTTTACAAACTCAATGATTTAGCTAAGGAAATTTCCAGCCTACTTGGAACTTGCAGCCTGGATAGTATCTTGCTGCTCACAATAAAATGTAAGAGGAAAGAGATAAAGAAGGGAGAGACTGTTAGACATAAATAATCAGGAGTTTTATGTATGGAAGATTCTCAGATTTTCCAGGAGATAAACAATGTTAAAAATTAAGCCATGAATTATAAGGTAAGATAAAATACAGGACACTTTAAGGAAAGCAATGCCTAAATCTGAAACAAAAGATATGAATGCAAAATCACCTTTTTAGGGCCTCAGAAAGATCAATGGTGATACTGTTACCAGAGAATCAAATTCCTCCCTCACTTGTGGGGGTGGGGTTCTTCTGATATCTTTAGAAAAAGAATTCTAAGATTCTCATGGGAGAAAGAATGCTTTTTATTGGAGTTACATTCCTTGGGTTGCAAAGTCCCTTGCTCCTCAACCCAGTTCTGAAAAAGTGGCAGCTGGGGGTCTAGAGCTTTTCCATGTTGCAGCTGGGTTCAGTCCAACATCAAGTTTATTAAGGTCCATTAGTGCAATGTGTGGAGTTCACATGGCCACGGGCCATGTCGGGGAATGGAGGGAGTGCACCCCCTGCCACAGGAGTCCCAAGAGGGCCAAGAGTTGTTCAGAAGTTTAAATATTCAGGTTTTGTGGCCTTGCAGTGGCCACACTATTCTGGCCAATTACCTGATCCCAGGTGTGATCAACAGACAGGTAAGCACCTTCCCATATCACTCAGATCCTGCTAGGCATGTGTCCAAACTGCCTTTGTCCAGTCCCTTTCCCAGCAATCTGTGGGGAACAGACTTGGAGAATGTTTAATTAGCAAAGCTGTATAAATGGCATGCCTATTTTATCTAGTCTTCCTTTTGCTATTTTCCTGTTATATAATAACCAGGTTATTACAGTGGTATTGGTACTTCAGACAGAATGCTCACTGATGAATTTAATGGGTCATTTCATGGATCCTCTCGATAAAATAAAAAGTTCATTTTGTTTCTGTTGTGTTTTTAGACAAGTTTCAGATATACAACTCAGTTATTAGACACTAGAGGCCTAGTGCATGAAATTCATGCATGGAGGGGGGGTTCCCTCAGCCCAGACTGCTCCCACTCCAATCGGGGACCCCTCGGGGGATGTCTGACTGCTGGTTTAGGCCTGACACCCTTCTCACAATCTGGGACCTCTGGTTCCTAACCACTCGCCTGCCTGCCTGAACGCCCCTAACCTCTCTGCCTGCCTGCCTGATCACCCCTAACTGCCCTCCCCTGCCATCTTGATCTTGCTCCCAACTGCCCACCCCTGCCAGCCTGATCTTGCCCCTAACTGCTCTCCCCTGCCAGTCTGATCGCCCCTAACTGCCTCTGCCTGCCTGTTCACCCCTAACTGCCCTCCCCGCTGGTTGGATCTCGCCCTTAACTGCCCTCCTCTGCAGGCCTGATCTTGCCCTAACTGCCCTCCCTGCCGGCCAATGTGGTTCTGATTGGTCAGTTTCTATGCCAGTCAGCATCAAAAGCTCCGCCTCCTAGGCAGCCATTGGTTCTTCACAGCACCCACATTTGGTTTAGATTGGTCAGTGCCTATGCCAATCAATGTCAAAAGCTCCACCTCCTAGTCAGCCATTGGTTCTTCACAGCACCCACATTTGGTTTAGATTGGTCAGTGCCTATGCCAATCAACGTCAAAAGCTCCACCTCCTAGACAGCCATTAGTTCTTCACAGCACCCACATTTGGTTATGATTGGTCGGTTCCTATGTTAGTCAGCATCTCCGGGCCTATCTCTGGGACTGATCAGAGAGGCAGGGCTGAACAGCAGCCCCCTTGGAGGCTGGGAGAAAAAGAAAAGCCTGGCTGCTGGCGAAGCTCAGAAAGAAAGAGGGAGAGAAAGAGAGAGGCAAGTACTCATCAACAGCTGCCGCTGAGGCTGCGGATCAGACCCTGCCTCTCTTTGGGTCTCAGCCCCCTGGGCAGTCAGGGCTGGGTCGCCACAACACCCCAGCACTGACTGAAGGACTTCTGGGTTGGTCAGCCTTCAGTGGTTACAATCCTGGCCTTTTATATATTAGGATTGTTACCCACTTAGTTCTATCACCACAATTTGCTGGGCATGAGGATCACTTTTTGAAATGTCAGTCTAATTTCACAAGTTGTTACTCACCTTGGGTTATTAAAAACAGTTTCAGTTACTGAGATTCTATCCTACACATTTTAAAACAGAGGTTTGTCCTCTTGCCCCATTGTAGGCTCAGTGAGGTCCAAGTAGATCACATTGAGGGGTGGGTGTACTTGGTCTGCTTCTTTTAACCCTCTCTTTCATCTGTCTTTACTCCCAGGTGATGAGACAAGAGAAGAAAGAGGGAAAAGAGACTGATTTTGAGTGTCCATGGTAATTTAGCTGATTCTATGATTCATAACATGGGCAGCCACACATTGGAGGTAGTGAGGTTGTGGTCCTTTTACAGTGGTCATCATTTCTTATCTCTATTGTGGTTTACAGAATCAATAAGGGGGAAGGCAAAAACCGTATTGAGAAGACACAATCATAAATAGTCTCCCATGGGGGGTTTCTTTTGGCTGGGCTGCATCTTCTAACTGACCCCATCTTTTACATTGCATCCTCTGTGTGGACCTTCTTTCTCCAAGGAGCAGCAGAATAAGGCACATTTGCTCTAGAAATCTCATCTACTGTGTGTGTCCCAAATCCGGGACCTTGAAGCAACAGAGCTCTATCTTCCCTACCTCTCAGGAACCTAAAGTGGAAAGATAGTCCTCAGTCACAGTCAGTGTCTCAGTGTTAAGTCATCCTGGCTGAAATGATACTGCACAGCCCTGCAGGGGAGTGTTTCTCCTCTTGTCTCTTTTTAAAGACCTGTGGGCAATATCTTCAGGTGACGGTTCTCAAACTGTGATCTGCATAAGTTGCATCTGAGGAATCTGTTAGATGAAGATCCCTGGGTTCCACTTCTCTAAATTTCTGACTCACTCAGTATGGATTCTCAAAATACATACTTTATCAAATACCCATGTGACTGAGATGAAGGTAATTTAAATTGGTAATTTGATAGAGAATGGATGCTTTTTTTTCTTTAGTGCTTTATCATGGATCATTATCAATTTATTTTCTAAATCATTCTCAAACCTATTAAGGGCAAATGATATTGCAACATCCTAAAATTCCAAAACTTTTCTCTCCCCTGCTCTATTATTATGATTATTTGTAGCATTTGTAACTGTTTAACATACAACACAGTTAATTTTTATTGTTGTTGTTTTGTTGTTATTTGTGGTGGCAGATAAGTATTACTTTACTTAAAGATAAGAAAAGTCAGGCTTGTAGTAGCTTCTTTAGAAATTTACATACTTAACCAAATACTCTTTCAGTATAGTTTCTTTCTCAATTAAGTGAAGACTATCATTGTTTTTATTGAGCTCCTGGTAAGTATATCTCTTTTTCAATTATATTTAAGTTTCAATTCAAGGTAACTTCAAAAAAAGATAGTTTGCTTATGTTACATCTTCATAATTTTTAATATATTCACTTTATGACTTTTATTGAAAAGTTTGTAAAATATCAGTATTGAGAGAAGAGAGGGCTCTTTGAGTAACTGGCCTTCACACTCTCATAGCACCCTTTCTTCATAGGTACTGCCTTCCTTCCACTTGTCATCACCCCCTTTTGGCCAGGAGAGCAGTTTCACATTGTAAAGGGAGGCTGCGTTAATCAGCAAAGTCCACTGAGCTTTCCTAAGGATTGTCTGTGAAAATAGTTACACTATTTTCAAAACAAGAGTAGAATCAACATGCAAAAATACTAGGTGAATGGGGCATATTTAAAACATATTTACTGAGAATTGAGTAGAGCGATTACAAGGATGCATTAAATCATTTACTCTAGGTTTAATTTCTGTTTTTACCACCTAGTTGTGGGAACTCTGTTCAGAGTACTATGGAAGTTCAAGGCCAATTTGAGTGTGGGGGCCCTGTCTAGAGTATGCTGGATGTTCAAGGCCAATCTGAACATGGAAACCCTAATCAGGATGTTCAAGGCCAGTCTGAATGTAGGAATCCTAAGCAAAGTATTCAAGGCTAATTTATTATATGCAGGTGTAAAATCAAGGATGCAACAATCTATACACTGTGCAGGCATGATTTTCTGTAGGCCAAATACTGATGTCACTATTTGGCATAAAGCCTCTTTTGTCTAAGTTGGTATAAAGTATATTACTGACCAGCCAATATGCTGCTGCTACTGCTGTTATGTGAGGCTGCTTAGTCGGGCTACTATGTTTGTATAGGTCTTATGTTAGAGGCTGCTTTTATGTAGGGCTGCTGTGTGTACAGTGGCTACTTGGTATGGCTCCTGTATTTGCTGCTGTATTAGCAAGGACTGCTTTATAAGACTAATTTGTCTGAGGGCTCCTTAGTAGCAATGGCTACTTGGGCTACAATAAAGACTGTCTTATATGCTTATGACTTCTCATATTAACTTCTCCATCCTCTACCCAGTGTCCATGAAGGTCCAGTTTCTAGCAGGGGAGCTGAGATGATGAGACGACACAGTTAGTGTAGTTGAGCAGGATAAAGGAGTGAGTACCCTCAACAACTGACGCAGCAAGCAGGGTCAAGGAGAAACGTACTCCAACACCAGTACATTGAGACTAGATTACCTTAAAAATTAAAAATAATAAAAACAAAAGTGCTTTTAAATTGATGACATTAACGTGAGAACAGGCAGAGTCATCAAGAATGTTCACATTGTGTTCTCAGTTCGTAGGCCCATGCCTGGCTCAAAATAAAATGTTACATAAATGTGTTGAATTAATTAACATTTAAAAGATGAAGCCTAAGTGAAAAGGAAGCCTAAGGATAGTTATAAACTCAATAAACTAAGATGTAAAGCTTGCACTCTAGTTAATAAAAACAATCAAACTGCTTTCCCCTTAACTAACTTACAATACAAAAAAAAGAAATTCAAAAGTAAAAAAAAAAATCTAACCTCAAAATTACAACCAAGCAATAGAATAACCATCATTCAGAACTGCCTGAAATCTAGATGAATGGAAGTTTTATAACTAAAGATATAAAAAAACATGTCACATCTAGACTTGCAGAAAGGATGAGGAATCACACAGGCTAGAACCACACCCACATGTGGTGGTTAAAAATCCTGAGGGATATATAGACTGCATAGCACCCCCCTGAGGAGCGAGGAATTCCTGTGCCACACCAGTTCCCCAAGCCCAGGGTTCAAGTTCCAGGAAGAGAAGTCCTCATAACTTCTGGCTGTGAAAACGTGGGCTGAGTGAGATGGAGGGCTTCTGGGGTTCCTGGCAGTTCCTCTTAAAGGGCCTATGCACAGATTTAACTAGACTCACTCTCTCTGAGCTCCAGACAAGGGGCAGCAGCACCAAAGGCACCAGGGATATAAAGAGAGACACTGAATTTTCTGACATCAGGGTGAGAGCTGAATGGGAAGCTTTCTCCCTGAAAGAGGTGCTGGCAGAGGCCACTGATCCTTTTCTGAGCCTTCCCCACACAGATTCCACAGATGGACTCCATATCTGACTCTCCATCAACCTGGCTATTGCTGGTCACCCACCCTGGTGATTCCTTGAGACCTCACACCACCCAAATTTGGGGCCTACCCAAGCTATTTTCAGTGTCTTTTCCATGAGAATGGCCTATCTTGCCTCACACTTCTGACTTTCTTAAAATCTCTCAAACAAGCAGCTAAGCCTCAGAATGGCTTTTACTTCTTGCTAAGTGGCTCCAGACCTGGCACTAGCAGCTTGGTTCTCAGCTTGGCCTGTCCTGAGCACCTCCAAGCCCAGTACAAGTAACAGCCATCTGCAGATCACCCTTCTGATAGCCATGGGAAGAACCCAGAGGGTGACTGATGTTGGCCTGCACCTCCTGGGAGCTCCCAGAGCCCACACACATGGTAGACAGTTTCAGGCCACCACTCAACCAGCACCACAAGAGACATACTCAAAGGGTGGACTCAGCAGACACCAGAACCCCAGTGAAGTAAGGCCTATTCTGTGGGATGGGCCTGTTCACAGCTGATTCTCCATAGTGGTTGCAGCCAGTCCTTACAGCCAATTGGCCTAGGGGTAAACTCCCATTGACGTGTCAACAGCAATCAAGGTTCAACTACAACAGGAGGGTATTTATAGCCTACAAGTAATAGGGAGCCTGTGCCACTGAACACTACAGGTCACCTACTACATTAGTCCGCTCTACCATGCCTGGGAGATATAGCAGCTCTACATAATACATAGAAACAAGCACAAAGTAGGCTGCCAAAATGAGGAGACAAAAAAAAAATTCCCAAATGAAAGAACAAAACAAAACTCCAGAAAAAGAACTAAATAAAATGGAGGAAAGCAATCTACTAGATGCAGAGTTCAAAATCTACTATGGTTATAAGGATGCTCAGTGAACTTAGCGGAAGAGTAGATGAATTTAGAGAGAACTTCAACATCATAAAAAAGGATATGAAGCCCTAACCTGTTTGGTTCAGTGGATAGAGCGTCGGCCTGCAGACTCAAGGGTCCCAGGTTTGATTCCGGTCAAGGGCATGTACCTTGGTTGCGGGCACATCCCCAGTAGGGGATGTGCAGGAGGCAGCTGATCGATGTTTCTCTCTCATCGATGTTTCTAACTCTCTATCCCTCTTCCTTCCTCTCTGTAAAAAAATCAATAAAATATATATTTTTTAAAAAAGGACATGGAAACCATAAAAAAGAACCAGTCAGAAGTGAAGGATACCCTAACAGAAATGACAAAGTATTTAAGGGAATCAGCATTAAAGTAGAGCATTAAAGTAGATAAAGCTGAGAATCAAAACACCAATTTGGAATATAAGAAAGTAAAAAACACCCATTAAGAACAGCAAAAGAATTCAATAAATTGAGGATAGTGTAAGGAGCATCTGGGATATCGAGCATACCAACATTTGCATCATGTGGGTGCTGGAAAGGAGAAAAAAAGGACAGGAACATGAAAATCTATCTGAAAAAATAATGACAGAAAACTTTCTTAACCTGGTGAAGGAAATAGACATACAAGTCCAGGAAGCACAGAGAATCCCAAACAATATGAACCCAATGAGGCCCACATCAAGACACATCATAATTAAAATGTCAGGGATTAAAGACAAAGAGTGAATCTTGAAGCAGCAAAAAAAAAAAAAAAAAGAAGTTAGTTAGCTACAGTGGAGCTTCCATAAGGCTGTCAGCTGATTTATCAACATAAACTTTGCAAGCCAGAAGGGATTGGCAAGAAATATTCAAAGTGATGAAAAGCTAAGACCTTCATCCAAGATTATTCTACAACCAAAACTATCACTTAGAATTGAAAGACATATAAAAAGCTTCTGAGACAAGAAAAAGCTAAAGAAGTTTATCACAACTAAACCAGTATTAGATGAAATGTTAAAGGGTCTTTAAGAAGAAGAAGAAAAAATATAAAAAGTATAAATAATAATATGGCAATAAATACATATCTATCAATAATTGAATCTAAAAACAAAATAAATGAACAACAGAACAGAAACAGACTCATAGATAAAATAAATGAACAAGCAGAACAGAAACAGACTCATAGATAATGATAATATTTTGATGCTTGCCAGATGATAGGAAGTTGGGTGAAAAAGGTGAAGGGATTAAGAGATACAAATTGTTAGGTACAGAATAGTCATGGGGATGTAAAATAAAGCATCAAAAATATAGTCAATAATATTCTAATCACCATGCATGGTGTCACATAGGTAAAAGATTTATTGGGATAATCATTTAGTAAATTATATAATGTCTAACTACTTGGGTGTATACCTGAAACTAATATATCATTGTATGTCAACTGTAATTAAAAAATAAAAAATGATTTAAAAAATTCTGAGATATTTGACAAATCTAATTATATTATTATAACTACTTTTAAAAGAACTGAAATGTCCCTCTTGTCAATAAACATTCTTTAAACATAATTTTTCTTTAAGAGAAGGGATTATATTTCATATAGGCACTACTTTTATCTAATAAAATTGCAAAAATCAGTATTTTTAAAATCTTATTCTTAAAAATAGAAGATAAATCCATTTACAGGAATTGCAGTAGTAATATTAGAAAACCTTTTATGAAGAAGTATGAAATTCTTAGGTTATTAATTATAAATGTAAACATTAATCCCTACTCAATTTCAACATAGAATTACCATTCCAGAAATGTTTTTTAATATTTATAGTCAGATGGAAATAGCCATATTACTTCTCAACAAATTCTTTTTTTTGGGAAGAATAAAAAGAAAAAAAAAATTTATTTCTAGGTAAGTCATGCCATTTCGTTAGCAACATCAGTGCACTTGTATGCATTTAAACCCATTAGTTCTCAGTGCTTCCGAAAAAAATATTTTATACATTTTTTTTGTATCAGAATATTTCATGTTACCACTATGGGATTTCCAATTCTTTTCTTGAGCTTGCATTCAGTACTAAGGATGAATGAAGGCAACTATTAAAGTTTTTGCACCATGTCTTCCTTGTACAATTTCCAATGTGACTCTAGCTCCAAATTGTAAATTGTCCCAAAGGATCTGAATCTGGCTTATTCATTGCAAATAGCTGTTTACAAATGACATTAAAATAATAAAACTGGTTGCAGTTTTATGAAGCTCATTTTATGCTGATATATTATAGATAATATCAAACTAAGCATAATTAAATTGAATGAGAATATAAATCTCAATTTTTACCTTCTTTGAGCTATTATATGATACTAGAGGCCTGGTGCACGACATTCGTGCACTGGAGTGGGTGAGGTCCTTCAGACCAGCCTGAGCTCTTTCGCAGTTCTGGAGCCCACGGGAGCAGGCTAAGCCATCAGTCTGACATACTTAGCACTGCTGCAGAGGTGGGAGAGGCTTCCGCCACCACCGCTGCACTCACCAGCCGTGAGCCTGGCTTCTGGCTGAGTTGCGCTACCCCTGTGGGAGTGCACTAACCAGCAGGGGACAGCTCCTGTGTTGAGCATCTGCCCCCTGGTGGTCAGTGTGCATCATAGCGACTGGTCATTCTGCCGTTTGGTCAATTTGCATATTATCCTTTTATTATATAGGATAGTATTAATGATTCATTGTCAAGGGGTGAATATGGCCTCCAAAAGACAGTCACTAAAATCCTTATTCTAAGAAGATGAGGTTGGGAGGGGTAATCATGTGCTAGAATTTTCAATCAGATATTATACACATATATATACAGATATACATTTGTATATGTTTATATACAACTATTTGTGTGTATACATAATATCAAATAACTGATACATTCTAATTATTGGCATTTCTTCTTTTTTATTTTTTAAAATTTTATTTTTCTGCATTTCTTATTTTTTAAATATATATTAAAGAGTTTTTCTGGTTGTCCCATCATCTTTCAGAACATTCAGATGAATATATTCTGTACATATTATAATTCTTAATAAAACAGAATTTAAGCCATTAAATTCCATTAATATATCAATTCATTTTATATCTGTAAACAAATAATACTGGATTAGGAGACAGTATATTATGGTCACAAATCTTGAAAGACCCTGATTATATTTTATATTTTAAATTAAAAAATGTTTTAAAATTACCATTGATATTCCATATTATATTAGTTTAAAGTATACAGATTAGTTATTAGACACTTACATAAACTACAAAGTGATCCCTTGATAAATCTAGTACCCAACCTACCCCATACATAGTTATTATAATTACATTGATTGTATTCCGTGTGCTGTACTTTATATCCCCCATAACATTTTGTAGTTACCAATATGTACTTTTAAATCCTTTCACCTTTTTCACCCAGCTCGCTAATCATCTCCCCTCAGGCAACCATTTGTTTGTTCTCTGTATCTATGACTTTGTTTCTGTTTTGTTTGGTCATTTATTTTGTTTCTTAGATTCCACAAATAAGTGAAATTATATGGTATTTGTTTTTCTCTAGTTGACTTATTTTACTTAGCATAATAACCTCTGGGTCTGTCTATGGTGTCACAAATGGTAAGATTTCATTCTTTTTTATGGCCAGATAGTATTCTATTGTATATCTATACCACATCTTCTTTATCCATTGTCTAATGATGGACACTTAGGTTGCTTTCATATTTTGACTATTGTAAATAATACTGCAGTGAACATAGGGATGTATATAGACTTTTGAATTAGTGTATTAAAAATTGGAATTCTGGGTTGTATGGTAGTTTTATTTTTTGAGGAAACCCAGTACTGGTTTCCCAGTGGCATCATCAATTTGCAATCCCACCAAGAATGCACAAGTGTTCCCTTTTCTCCAAATCTTCATCAAAACTTGTTGCTTGTTTTATTGATGATATCCATTGCGACAGCTATGAGGTGTTATCTCATTGTGGTATTTGCATTTCTCTGATGATTAGTGATGATGATAATCTTTTCATGTCTACTGGTCATCTGTATGTCCTCTTTGGAGAAATGTGAAAGACCCTGGTTTTAATTCTGTGTTTATTAGCCATGTAACCTTAAGTAGGTTATAAAACTTTTGTGCTGCAGTTTTGTGATCTATGAAATGTATATGGCAGTGATGGCGAACCTATGACACGCGTGTCAGAGGTGACACACGCACCCATTTTTTTGGTTGATTTTTCTTTGTTAAATGGCATTTAAATATATAAAATAAATATCAAAAATATAAATCTTTGTTTTCCTATGGTTGCAAATATCAAAAAATTTCTATATGTGACACGGCACCAGAGTTAAGTTAGGGTTTTTCAAAATGCTGACACACCAAGCTCAAAAGGTTCGCCATCACTGGTATATGGTATTATTTGTTATGACTATTTCAAATGAGTATTTGGAAACACCACATTAATTTTTTATTATAAATTTAAAGATAGCTAAATTATGAACATAAATATTATTAAATCTTGTAATAAAACAAATAATACAACAGAAATAATAAATTCTTTATTCTATACATTCCATTGTATAAATTTCAGTGATTTCTTCAATATTTTTCTATGTAAATACATTTTTATTAGTTTGGTTTCCTACATATTTAGTTTAATTCAACAAATATTAATTGAGCACCTAATATATGCCAATTCCTGAAACTGGCATAGCAGGGAACATAAAATTAATAAGAAATAATGCCTGCTCTTAAGGAGCTTACAGTCTTTATTAAGGAAACAAGACAAGGACACAATAGTCATGATATAAAGCAATATCTCTATTTCATAAAAGAGGTGCCCCAGGTGTTAATTATGTAAAGAAGGGTATGAAGTACAGAAAGTATCATTTGACATGAATGTTCAAAATGGATAGAACTTCTGCTTTTCCACCAAGATCATAACCCAGAAGTCACTCCAGTCAAGTGGAATAGTCACATCAATCTCAAAGATCTGAGAAAGGCTGGATATATTCTAGGAAAGGTATTCTTTTCAGTCAATTTGCAATTGTGGTGATCTGGCAAACTACACTAGAAACATTTAAGAAAATTTGTGGGTACACACTTAGGCATTTGTACCTCAACGAGTATGTAAAAAGTAGGCATTAAGAATCCCTGAGTTGGGCACTGATGTGTTGACAATCCACAGTTTTATAAAGGAGTGGGACTTTATTTAGAAAGACCAAGTCTCTGTCTAGACAAAAGACAATTTAAGTCATTTTCTGTGAAAGCAGGATGGAGTTTAAAAAGGGTTGAAAATGACAGAAGTGAGGAGGCAGTACTGATTAAAATTAGGACACAAAGGACATGGAGGCAAGGATGATTCTACATCTTTTGAACATAGCTGAAAATAGTTCACTAGAAAAATGGTAGCATGTTGGTGGCCAAATTAATGAAATGGAGAACTCAGGAGAATAATTTCAGAGTTCAGAAGAATTTGGTTTTCAGTGATTAAGAGGCAATCAATACTTATTTGGACAATAGAGTGTAGTACTCAGCATAAATCTCTAATCTATCTAAAAGATGCAGGTCTGGCTGGCAATTTCTCTCTTTCAGAAGCAGCCACTATGGAAAACACTATGGCGACTCCTCAAAAAATTAAGAATGGTTTTACCAAAGTAGCCAGCAATCCTTCTTCTTATCTACTCCCCCAAATTTGAAAACATTTATTCACAAAGATATATGCACCCCTATGTTCATTGCAGCATTAATCATCATGGCCAAGACATGGAAACAACTGAAGTGTTTCTTGCTAGATGATTGGCTAAAGAAGAGTTGGTACTCATCCATACTACTCATCCATAAGAAAAGACATTTGCGACAACATGGCTACATCTTGAGAATAAGAAAAGATGAAATACTGCCATTTGCGACAACATGACTACATCTTGAGACTATCATGCTAAGTGAAATAAGTCAGAGAGAAAAAGTCAAGACCATATAATTTCACTCAGATATGAGATATAAAACTGAACACAACAAATTGACAAACAAAAAGCAACAATAAACAAAGCTCATAGACACAAGCATCAGTATGGTGGTTACCAGAGGGAAGGAGGGTGGAAGGTAATAAAAGGTAAAGAGGGTCAAATATATGGTGACAGAAGATTTGACTTTGGGAGATGGGCACAGAATGCAACATACAGATCATGTATTACAGAGTTGTACACTGGAAACATATATCTTCTTATTAACCAATGTCACTACAATACATTTAATTTAAAAAAACTGATAAAGCAACTAATAAAAGATGCAGGCCTAGAGAATAAGGTCAATTTGGACACCATCCATTGAAAGATTGTTCTGACAGTGGATGGGATGGGACTACTTAAAATAGACTGTGGGAAATATTTATAGTTAAAGATGGAAGAAATAATAGGTGGCATGCAGGCAGTAGATAGTATTCAAAATAATCAGGAAAAGCCAGCAAACATGAAAACATATACCAACTTTGGTAGTAAAAAAGTTGGTAATTTTGAAATTTCAAAAAAGTGTGATGAACATTATAAAAATGAATAAAGTGGCCAAAGGGAGTAAATCTTTGGGGAGATCTTTGGACTTGGCCTCCAAAGGATGAAGGTGGAGGATATACAGTCATTCAATTTTGCTTAACAAATATCTGACAACCTACTCTGAATTAAAAAAAAAAATGGTTAGCAAAATAAGCCTATTTTCTCTGGCTTCATAGAGCTTACAGTGCAGTGAGGGAAACTCAGAATAATAAAAAAACACACAAATATTCAATAAACATTTGAAAAATGCTCTAAAAGAAAATAGTGGGAAAATATAATAGAAGAAACTGATTTGGTCTAAATAATGAAGAAGGGTTCCCAGAGGAAGATCTGTATAAACTGAGATCAGGAATGAACTGGGCAAAAAGGGGAAGAGGGTGTTGGTTATTTGAGGCACAGGAAAAGCAGACACACCAGCCTTGGTATGGAGGCAGATTGGAGAAACTGAAGAAAGCTCCGCGCTGAGTGCCGGCTATAGGTTAGGTAACAGGATTGGTAATGTGGCGGATTAGTATCCAGCGAACAAAGGAGATGAGGCTGGTGGGTGAGAAGCCAGATCATGCAAGTTTTTTATGCCACTTTAAGGAATTCAACTTTTACTTGGCAAGCAGTGGGAAGCTATTAAAAGGCTTTAAGAAGGAGAGTGAACTTATATTTATATTTTAAGATAATCACGTAAGCTGAAAGGTGAAGAATGACTGAGAGTGGTAGTATCAGAAATAGAAGTCTACACTGAGAAGCCAATGCTTGTGTTACCAGTATCCTCTGGTAACTCTGTCTATAGTAGTGACTCCAGAGATTCAAAATATACCCAGGAGCCCAAACATCAAGTAGTGATGGATTGGCTTTAAGGGAGAAGAATGGGGAGGTGTCGAGGTGGGTTTTCTGGCTTGTATTATAATGACTGTTGGTGCCACTCTAGACATAAGCAATATTGGAGGAACAGCGTTATTATTAACAGCACCAATGTAAAACAAGGTTTTGAAATTTTTACTCAATAACCATAATGAAAACCATTAATTTAACCACACAATCACAGTCTCATGCTGACCAATAACAAGCATTGGTCAGATGTTTGGCTGGGATTGTGTGTGTGTGTCCATGGAGTTTATCTCTGTGCACAGCTAATTAGGATGGGGTGTGAATTTCCAGGACGGGCCTAAGTCAGCAGAGCTAACTAGGCCAGAAAGATGAAAAGAAATGCACTCGTTGTGATGGAGATCACTTTCACATACAGTTACCATTTTCCAGAACAAACAAACACAGTTGAGAGGCTCTAGTTGAGAACAACAATAATTAGTGTGCAGGAGGGAAAAAATAAAAGTGAAAAAATAGTCTTGAGGAACATTATATTGTAAAACAGAAATTCTGCATATTTCTCCTGGCAATGGAAGCGCTTCATTATTATTCATAATTAGTGTTCATATTACCATTTTCATTAACTTACAAACAAGATTTTCCCTTTTTCAATTAAATATTTCCAATCTAAAGTTTGCTCACTAAGTAGAGTATTTTGACTCTATACCCTCGCCTTACTTCCTCTTCCTTCTTCCTTTTCTAGTCTCAGGAATGTTTTTTTCCAGACTTCAAAATTAAGATATGTTTAGTCTCAAAATATTCAGAATCCAGAAATAAAATAGAAAATGAAACTTTTCTAAATCACACCTTTCAGATGGGAGGAATTATACATATTTTTATAAATATATCATACT
The DNA here is from genome assembly GCF_000412655.1 of Myotis brandtii. Classification (NCBI taxonomy): domain Eukaryota; kingdom Metazoa; phylum Chordata; class Mammalia; order Chiroptera; family Vespertilionidae; genus Myotis; species Myotis brandtii. The sequence continues at coordinate 787,873 of NW_005369060.1, read as the reverse complement.
ATATGTAATGCTATGTATGTTTTGAACCTAACAATATATAGTAGACATATTTATATGTTGCATGAAGTTTGACCCGTTTATGAGAGTCTTCATTCTCTCTTCCATAAATAAGCTATTATCTTATTTAGTTCTCTCAGAAGTAGTCTTTGAGACAAAGTTTCAGTGCAATATTTTATCTGGAAGGTGATTCCAGGAAATTCTAGCAGGGATACGAGGAAGTGATAAAAGGAAGAAAAGGCTTGGATAACAAATCTCTCTTAATCTAAGGACCACTATGGATAATGAACTTGGTCTTACTGTTTGTAGAAGAGGCATCACAGTTTTCTCTGGTGAGAAAGCTAGGGCTTTATGCATTGATTAAGGGCTGCCAGTGCAGAGCAATAAGGGGGCTGGTTCGAGTTGTGCTAATTTCTGGCTCTTTTGAACTAGAGTGCATGCGTAGGCCCTGACTTCGGAAGAAATAAATCCCTCATGCAATTGGCAGTCCTCAGGCTGAAGTAGATAATGGGAAGAGCACAAATATGCTTTATTCAATCCTTCCATTGGACATTTAGATTGTGTCCAATGTTTTCACCATTACAAACCGCTATGATATCCGTATACATGATTATTTGCATGGCTGTCTGATTTTCCATGATACAATTCCTGTAAGTAGCATTAAAGAATAATTTTAAAATTTAAAAGAAGTATTCTTTGGGCATGTCTTGGAATGAAGAAACTTTATCCTTACATGAAAGTTTTTATAGAGTGGTCATACCATATCATATAACTAATTTTAAATGGACCATTCTAAATTTAGATTTAATATCTAAAATATTTAAATTGTTAGTTCCATTTATTTCTTTATTTTACACCTATCATTGCTATGATAAAATATCAATACTTTTGAACTAAAATAAATATAACTAATATAACAGGACTTAAAATTTGTCCAATTTTCCATCTTCAGATAAGGACAATATTGTTTTTAAAAGAACAACAGAGAGAAAATCTTTATTACCTGGGGCTAGCAAGTTCTTAGACTTGACACTACAAGTGCAATATCCCCATAAAAAATAAAATAATAAATTGGACCTCACCAAAATGAAAACCTTTTGCTTTACAAGTGCAATATCCCCATAAAAAATAAAATAATAAATTGGACCTCACCAAAATGAAAACCTTTTGCTTTACAAAATATGTATGAATAAATTACTTAAAAGCCACATATCATCCAAATGACATGTATAGAATATAAAAAGAGCTCTCAAAACTCAACAATAAAAAAAAATTCAATTAGAAAGCAGAAAAAGACATTGCTAAACACTTCACAGAAGAGGATATTCAGATGGCAAACTTCATTAGCTACTAGGAAAATGCAAAACCACAATGAGAAATCACTACACACTTATCAGAATATTTGAATAAAAAATAGTAGTGATGACACTATATGTTGGTGACCATGCCTAGAAATTAAATCACTCATACAACGCTGGTGGAAATGTGGAATGGTACACCCATTCTGGAAAACAACTTGTCATTTTCTTATAAAACTAAACATACATTATCACACCACCCAGTAATTGCACTCCTGAACATTTATGGGAATGAAACTTACTTGCACACCACAATGTGTATGTAAATGTTTATAGTGGCTTTATCTTCAATAGCCTCACACTGCAAACAACCCAGATGTCCTTCCATGGGTGTATGGGCACACAAACTGTAATGCATCCTTACTGTACAATATTACTCTTCCCCCAAAATGTTACAAGCTACTGATACATATTACAGCTTGGATATATCTCCAGGAAATTATGCTGAGTGCAGAAAGTCTATACTCAAAACTTACATAGCTGTATGGTACTGTTTATATAACATTCTTGAAATGACAAAACTAAAGAAATGGAGAACAGATTAGTTATTGCCAGGAATATAGGATGGGTTGGAGGAGGGAAAGCAGGAGAGAAGTGGGTGTGGTTATAAAAAGGCAACACTAAATGTGTTCTTGTGGAGATTGAACTGTGTCTTTACATGAACCAACAGATGTATCCAGATTACATAGAACTAAATACACATACACACACAAGTGTAAATGCCATCACGGGGGAAACTGGGTAAAGCGTACACAGGATGTCTCCATATTCTTTTGAACTGCATGTGAGTCTATAATTATCTAAAAATAAAAGCTTAATTTAAAAAATGAGGACTTCTGTCTAGAATGTAAACACGTATGTAAATCTCAGTGATAACTTTTGAAGAATGCTAAACTTGTGCTCATTCACTAAAAAGTGCTTAATTTTTTGAACTTATTTTTATAACCTAAAATAAAAATATTTTATAAATATATGTATAACATTTTTATATCCTAAAATTCAAAAAATAATTTACATTTTTAAATAATTTCAGGGGATTTACTTCATTTGGGGGCTAATGCTTTTCATGTCAGATAAATAAAATCATTAAAAATTATAGAAAATTCTTTCCTGTCTATCTTCAAGGCAAAACAAGGAAAAGGAAATGACTTAGCATTGAGATGAGTTATTAAAGAACTTATTGTGAAAGATGTTACCTTATTAAGTCAATATTAAAGAAACAACAAACACTTCTCTCTTTACCAGATACTAGATATGCACTGCTCCATAATCATGGCTTTATAAGGTGGGTAGTATTATTACCATCCATTTTTATAGGTGAGCAAAGACTTATGCAATGCTTGTTATCTATATATATACAAGCCTAAGCGACCATTACGACTAAACAACTGGCCAGTAGCTATGATGTGCATTGACTACCAGGGGGAAGATGCTTAATGCAGGACTGCCCCCTGGTGGTCAGTGCACTCCCACAGCCAACCTCCTGTGGCTGGCCAACTTCCCACGGTTCCTCCCACCAGCCAGCCAGCCCTGATCGCTGGCCAGGCCGAGGGACCCCACCCATGCATGAATTCGTGTGCACCGGGCCTCTAGTATGTCAATAATGTTCTAAGTGTTTCACATATGTTAGCTTAGAAATTAAATAATACAATACCCCCTTTTACAGATAAGGGAACTGAGGGAGATTTTGTAGCACAGAACTCTGGAACTCTGACCCCAGACCTCGCTGAGATGTCTGCAGGAGCACTGGACACAGAGACTTTAAATCATCAATTCAAGGTCACACAGGTACTAGTGGTATAAATTAGGATTGGAACTTACATTCTTTCCACTACCCCAATGTTTATTATAAGTAGAATTATTTAAGGGTTTCATTTAAAAGTACATGTCTTCTTGGTTCCCCCCAGCTCTATTGACTAAAAACCTCAGGAAACTGTATTTTTAACAACCACTCTAGAAGATTTTAATGTTCATTAGACTCAAAGTCCAACTGCATCATAATACATGAAGCAGCTTCCCTATGAAGTGTGCATGAATATCTAGTATAATTTTAAATGATGCTACATTTCATTAATTTTAAGATACATGTTTTTTCACAATTTAACATCTCTGGGATAGTATTGCCTGTTATAACTGATGGTATCTTGCAATTATAGTAAAATATGTTTTTTCTTTTTAGTAGTATGTAAAACAGTGCTGTTTTATATTTGACACAGTACGGAAGTTCACTGGATAATGAAATAAAAAGACATTGCTTATTAAGCACTGTTCTTTTCAGTCCTGGGTCACACTGTGAAAAGGTGCCCATCTACATGCTGTTAGAGGCAGAGTGATGGGAAAAGGACACAATGTCACCAATGACACCTAGATTCACATGTGCCATGAGAAAGTCACTAATCATTATGGGTTAGAACAGATGAAGTGATATGTGTGAAAGCAATTTGAATATAATAAATCATTATTATATATTAATGGCATGTATGAATGTGTGCATATGCCTACATCTTGAAGCAGCTTATTAGAGAAAGTGGAAATAATTTGAAAATGCTCATTTATAAACATGGCACAATGCAGTGTAACAGACATTAAGATTCTCAACTTTACTGTTCTTTCTTAAAGAATAGCAAGCATATCAATAAGAAGTTAGTGCTCACTAATGCTTGCTCTGCTCTAGGAAAATAAGCGTTTTACGTAGTCTTTTTCATTTGAGCCTCCTGGAAATTCTGTGAAATACCATATTTTTACTGTTGCTATTAACCCTATTTTAAAGGAAACTGAGTTAGGCACCTTAACGAAGTTGACTAAATTGATCTAAAGAGAAAATGGTATAGAAAGCATGTGAACAGAGGCAGCCTGAAACAGGAACTTGTGTGCTGAAGTATATATCAAAGGAACATTTGCTCTAGGTCAGCGGTTCTCAACCTGTGAGTCGCGACGCCCTTGGGGGTTGAACGACCCTTTCACAGGGGTCGCCTAAGACCATCGGAAAACACATATATAATTACATATTGTTTTTGTGATTAATCACTATGCCTTAATTATGTTCAATTTGTAACAATGAAATTGGGGGTCACCACAACATGAGGAACTGTATTAAAGGGTTGCGGCATTAGGAAGGTTGAGAACCACTGCTCTAGGTTAACCTACATCAGTGAATCTACATAACTCAGAAGGAGAAAGTGGACAGAGAAGCCAGGCAACCACAGTCACTGCAAAGGAAAGAAGAGAAAGCAAGAGGAACACATGTTAAAGTATATGTATAAATGTTCATTGCAGTTCTTCAAACTTACTTGATCTGGACATTTTACTTTTATTTTTTAGGTTATGTGACTCTAAAAAATACATCTGGTTATGTAATTTTCTTTTTCTCCCTTTTCTACTAATGTGAACACTCTAGTTTGATTATTTTCATTTTTAAATGCATTATCCATATCTAATCTCACGCCCCC
>NW_005369060.1:774642-783037 GCF_000412655.1 Myotis brandtii | reverse complement strand
CTCATCGTCATTTATGTTTTTATTTAGGAAGCTCTATTATTTTTCTCTTTGAGCCTTTGCATGCATCTGGCAGCCTGACATTTCTCTTATCCTATCTATGCTTTATGTACTGGATATGTACTCTGTAATTGTCCTCAGGAAAATTGTGAAATGAATGTAGTTCTTGAAATACCACACAAATCTCCTCTTTGCATTCTCTCCTTCCTGTTCCTAAGCCCCTTCCAATAAGTCCAGTCTTTCCTCAGTCTATTTTGTTAGATGTTGGAAGACTGTGAACTGATAAAATGTTGACCCCAAGTATTATAGACTAATATGTTTCCCTTATGGGCATATTTATAGCTTAAAAGAAGACTAAATGGACAAAGCAACATCAGCATGAAGGATTGAACTGCCGAGTGAGGAACTGTGGGCCCTAATGTGGGATGTAGGCTCAGAATGGGTCTGCTTCCAATACCCTCAGACACTCCTGCAGTGGAAAGACCATTTGCGTACATGCAAAATACCAGGCTTGTACATGATATTGTAGAAAACTAGATCAATAGAAAAGGAAAGATGCATGTTTATTTTATTAAAAAATTATAACAGACACTGTATTACTTATATTAATTTACTTCAAAATTAATTTTTGTGGGGTTGCTACATACTAGCACTATACAATCTCTTATTTTGGGCTCATTAGACTGTTGAATTGTGTTAATTTTGGAAGCTAAAACATAAAATTCAAAGCAGAAACAAAATAAAATAATAAAAATAGTCCTTTCTGATCAACAGTTTCTAATTTTGAAAATTAATTTGTTTTACATCATTTTGTTATGTATAAGAATTCAATTTTGCTATCTAAAATATTACCCAGAACTACATAAGTATCTTATTATTTTTATAATGTATTTTTATTTTAATAGCATTTATTTTACAAGAATACTTTTTCTCTATCAAAAACTTTAGCAAATGAAGGGAAGAAAAATAGAACTTTCCCTTGTTAATCATTGTTACAATTTTGGTGTATGTAAATCAAATTATTATACAACTTGAAAATATTTGCATGTTTAAATATACTTCATGTATAGTGAATGATAGGATCCCAAGAAGTATCTACTACAACAAACTCTAGAAAAGAGTTAAGTCTTTGAATTTAGCTACAGCTCATATGACCTCTCTATTGTAAAAGTAAACATAATATTCTATGTATTATACTCATATATAATGATGCCATCTAACACAAAGCATGCAGAATTAGTCTTGTTTTCCTTAGTTTAACCATATAAGGACTGTTTGCAAAAACATTAACATTTTCCCTTTTAATAAGAAATATAATTTTCTGTTAAGCTGGAAAGTTGGATTGCAAATGCTTAAACTGATGTTTCAATTGCATTGACTCCTCATTTTTTTTCAGTACGTATGGTAGGAGGTATCTTCTGTCCATGAAATTTCATTGACGTTATAACTGAAAGATGACATTGCTGCTTATTGCCTAGGTTCATTGAATAAGTCTGTTCTAAATATAGCTCTAAATCATGGATTAATTTAGCAGTCATTAATTCAATAATCGCTGTAGAATCTAGGTAAATTGAAAGTTCTTAAACTTGTAAAAAGTCATAGACCTTGCCATGTAGAAGGCTATAATTTCATCTGGGAAGCACATAAGCAGACAACTAAAGAATACTTGCCCTGCTAGTGGTGTGGCTTAGTGGTTGAGCATTGACCAATGAACCAAGAGGTCTCTGGCTTGAATCACCATCAAGAGACATGCCCAGGTTGCAGGCTCAATCCCCAGTAGAGGGCATGCAGGATGCAACCAATGGATGATTCTCTGTCATCCTTGTTTCTCTCTCTGTCCTTCTCCCTTCCGCTCTCTCTAAAATCAATTTTTTAAAAAAAGCAACAACAATACTTTAAAGGAATATAAGTACTGCAGGAAATCAAATATTGGTAAAGTCTTTAATTTCACTATCAAACTAAACAACTTATGGAGAATAAACAGTACTTTAACATGTACTTTAGGGAGCAGCTGAGCTGACTTTTAAACATGGTTAATAGGTCTGTTAATGTTGATTGTATTTGCATTTTCACAATTTTGTGATATGTTTAGAGATATAATACTAAAGATCAAGAGAAAACTAAGCTAAATAGGCAGTAGAAAAACAATGCTAAGCAAGATAGTTTTCAGGATTCCATTTATACATTGGTTCACTCAAATCATTGTCAAGTAGTATTACTTGTTTCCCTCAGAAAACCGACATTTAGCCTAGTGCCCCCATGAAATATGTGATTAAAATTATCATCCTCAATAACATTGGAGTTCTTAACCTGCAGTTAATTATTTCACATATCATATAGAAGACCAGATATATTACATTAAGCCATAATTTTTAAAGCACACTTCATTCAGGAATATTATAGTGTCGACCTGTTTAATACAATCTTATAAATGATCCCTCACAAAGAATGTAAAAGTCAACAAATATCTTTAATGGGCTAATTGTGTTTCACTGCAGTGTTGAATCTATAAGAGCTTTTTAATAGTGAGAGAAATGATGAATATTCATCTTAATTTGCAAATATAATTGCCATTTATATATCTTTCTATTTTTATCTTAAGTTCTTATTGACAGCAGAAATTTCCCCCAAACACTAATAGAGTAGTTAACATAATTTTATTTATTGAAAGAAAATCCAAAGGAAAAAGAAAACATACAACTATCTGAAACTATTTAGCCAAAGGAAAATATCAAAGGAAAAGTAAGTTAAATCTAAATTTTGAGATCTGAAATGTATCTAATATTCAATATAAATTTAACACAATGTATATTTGATTAAACTTATACATTTAAATATACTGATGAGACTCAAGAAATAAAAATATCCTGGAAATCCAGGACAATTAAGAGCCATAGGATAACAAACTGAAACTAATGAACTAATCTCTAGTTCATAGAATTTGCCATCATTTCATTGAAAACTAAGAATACATTGTAGCTCAACTCATGGAAAATTAGTACAATTGAAATTAAATTCAATCACTTATAAATATTCCCTTGAGAAAACTATTTCATTTTCTACCCAGAGTTTAACCTCTGCCCTATACAAAATTTTGAATTCCAATTCTTTATTTTTAATATACTCAATGTGGGTTCAGGGTAGTGTAATCACCACTCATAATTTATTCAGTTTTATATTAATAATGTCAATTAAGTAGTCCATTTACAAATATATGGAATATTTATTTCTTCTTAACTTTCACTTCTGTTTCTAAGCAGACATAAACATATAAAGGATTGATTCTGAATTGACATATTTCACATTAAAATTTCAAGTCTTTAAGTCTTACATTTTCTATGTAATAACATACATATTTATTTATAAATATTATGTATACTCAGGAAAGAACTTTTTATATCAGATTTGAAAAAAGGTCTGATCAGTCTGTGGTAGCTTTTCTCCTAAGTTAAAGTAGAAAATGCCAGAGACATTGCTTTTTAAAAATAAGCACTAAGAAAACTAATTAAACTAGTTAGCTACAAAGGGAACATTGTAGGAAGGAAAATAGCTTGGGATTGAACCCTATGATTTTATTGTTTTCACAGAAAATGTAATAACTCCTCATTGACATCAACTACCCAGTTGCAAGAAGAGTGTACCTTCTGCTTTGTTGAGACACAGACGAAGCAATTAGTAAGAAGTAGTCATCAACCAAGAAAAAAATGAATGGAGAGTAAATTTTTTTCAGTTTACATGTCTCTTGAAAGGCCCTGATAGTCGAAAGGCACATTAAAAAAAACCAAAACACAAAAAAATTTTTGATAAAGAACATGCATTCAAAAGAATCCTTTGAAATCACTTACTAAAATCAGATTAGCCTGTCACCATCTTTCAAATCACTAAAAAAAAAAAAAAAAAAAAAAAAAAAAAAAAAAATAGAGCAAGAAAAATACCACAGCCAGTTTCATACAATTTCAAGTACTGAACTAAATTAATTGTTCTCAAATTACACATTTTGACAATAAGTTTATTATAGTCTTTAAAATAAAAATGCATGTTTGGTGAAAAGTTAGTACAGTTGTCACTCATATTTTGTCATATTTTAAAATATGAAAGTAATGAATGAGATTATTTGTACTATCTATAACATGATATAAGTGACTAGCCGTTTTGTGATTCTGATTATCATACTTTATTGCCATGCAAAGTCAATTCTGTGATGTATATGAAGTACCATTAGTTTAGCCTATTTCATGGCATTGTCCAATACCATGGATCTTTCAAGTCTTAAAGAAAATTTAATCACATGAAACTGAAAAAAACATTTTAAACCAGCGATACATAGCATATTATAATTCGTGATGGAACTAAAAAATATGTAGCAGGAAACATTATGAATAAAAGAGAAGACTCAGATTGTAAAGCACAAAATAAAAGATGTTATTTTTAAATAATGCACAATGAGTATTTAATATAAATTCCACAAAAATGGGGCCACTGTTACTAATGAAAAGTAATAATATTGGCCATGATTTGTGACTTCTGAAAACTTTTGTGACTTTTGATATCTAAATGTCATCAGTTTTTGGATGCAGTATAATTTTATATATCACTACATAGCAATGTCGCCAATAGAAATTCAAATAGGCCAATTGCAGAGATGTTAAAATGTGGAGAAGCAAGTGTCTTTGAAATGATGAAACCAAGTAATGCTCCTAATTAAGCAAGGATCAATTACTGGCAGTAGGAGATTATGTAGTATAATCTTTCTCCTGGAAATTAAAATCTCCACTGCCTGATGCCTTCCTATAAAAGAAGAAAAGAGATTGACATCCATCACGCTTAAAATATGTTATAAAAAAGAAAAGGGGGGATATTTTAGTGAGTTCAACTTATAATAAACACAAAAAATATTAGGAAAAGGAAGGCAGTTGGTAAACAGGTAAATTGTCATTATTATCACTAATATTAAAGAAGAGACTACTTAACACAATTTACATTTATTTCACTTATCCCAATTAAAAAATTCCTGCATTTTATCCATTGACTTTCAATTAAAACAATGAAACATTTGATCTGGAGTGAAAAACATTGATTCTAATTCTGTTTATTGGTTTACATAAATGATCCAGAACCCACTTGAGATATATACTTTGTTACCATATCAATAAATATGATTGCTTTGCAATTCTGATTGCCCTTTGTTCTTGGCACTCACCAGCAATTTCTCAAAAATTTAATCAAAATTAATTTTGAAGTACCAGCCAGTTCTCATGAACTTCTGAAGCCTCGTGTATTTTTACAGTGTGAAAGGTAATAATGTCTCAATACCTTATTAATGTTTAATAGTAGGATTGAAACTTTCAGTTACAGCTGTTTCTTTGTGTAGAGCTACTTTGAAGAAATGGAGACTTGTTTTCCTGAAAATGACATATGTATATCCAAATATTTTGAATATAGGTTTTTTTAGTTTTTTGTAAAATCCTGACTCAAATCAAAGTTTAAGAAAAGAAGGCAGCAATGAGTTAAGCCTCTGTTTAGATCTAAAACCTTTTTATTGATATTACCAGCAATGAGTGTGCAGGAAATCAATAAAAAAGATGGTCCACTAATACGGGATAATGGAGAAAAGAAGATAGTTGCCACACAAAATGGAAGGCAAACTGAAGGAAATTTTAGTATACATTAAGCTAAGTGCCCCAAATATTGTTTATCTCTTTGGCATGACTGTAATTTTAAAAAAAATAAAAAAAAACATAAAAAACAAAGACAACAATATGCCTGATTTTTTCAAATAAGTCATGAAATTCATGTGTTTATCCATTTTAATTTAAAAGATTTGGCTTGGCTCAATTCTATCACTACTTAGATATTCAAACTAGTCCCCTCTTTAAGTATGAAAATACACGTTTAATTCCAAGTTCATATTTGTTTCGTGTTTTACTTTCAAAGATTTGACTTTTTTTACATGTATGACAAATGTGGGAGAGTGCATCAGGGAGTTCCTATTAAAATTCCTTCCTGTAGACATTAAGGTACATGAAGCACTGAAGGTTTATCCCATGGTGACATAACAAATAAATTGTATAGCTATTCTCATTTTGGTGGTAAGTGAACACTGCTCAACAAACACACATACTGCTTTTCATACCTTACCTGGAAAGAGGCTTTATTGAACATAGTGAAAAGTTATCTTTTAAGGTGAATTATTGAATTTGCACAAACATTTCTATAGACTTAAAAAAAATCAAGCTGTGTCATTTCCCCACTACATTTTGTTGTGCTTTTTATATTAATATTTGCAAATGTTATAATTTAATACTTATATCCCAATTACTTGCATAACCAGTTTTTTTTTTTAAATCCTGGGGTGTTGATAGAACATAATAATAATAATATTCTTCTTTAGACAAAAGTCTTAAATGAAGTTAAAAGCTGAGATAATTTAAGGAAAGAGATCTTCAAATTTTCATAACCAACAGGTTTAAGTGAAATTTACAATGCATTGGAAAACTGGCTGGTTAAAGGTATGATTTATCCTCAGGTAGCTCAAAATCATTTTTACAGGTTTTTGTTTTTTTTCTGTAAAAGTGTTTTTTAATCTTTGTAAAATAATAAAATAATATTTCACAATTTGCACAGTCTGACTTAAGGGCAGAGGCATGTTACCCTCAGAGTTTAGAATAAAGCCAGATTTTTCAGGCCCAGTTCCGCTGTAGAGTTTGTATGCACTGAAATCACAAACATTTTCTTGTTCCCTCTAAAGCTAGGGCCAATTTCACTTCGAATGGAGGTGAGAGTGAAAAATCACTCTTGAGCTGAGTATTATCTTAACCTTTTGCTCTGGTTGACCCATTCAATAACCTGGAAGAAAAAAAGTTGCTCCCTTGTCTGGTCTCAGTGGACGTTACTTTCTAATGGACAATAAGCTGAAAGGCCATGGCTGTCTGGTCAAACAAGTATCTCCTCTGCATAGGCTTCCGCAGCAGCTTCGGTCCTTTCTTCTTCAGAAGCGGCTTTGTTGTCTTGCCTGCAATTTGCACGTTTCGGCTCTGCAGTTTGTTTATAAAATAGTTTTACACAAACCACTCTTAGCAGTGCAAGCTTCTGAGCTGGAAATTATTCAGGCTTGTTTCATTGAAGGCACTTAGTTTCCATGGCAATTTATAAAAGATGGTGGTTTGGTTTCTTCACTGGAACAGATGACAGTTTGGGTGTTCAAGTGGCCGCGAGCAAACTCCGATAAGCCTGTGTGTTATGTAAGCCCAGGTTGACTATCCTGGATAGCAGTGCATGCAAAAAGAGACCGCACACAGTTATCTAGCTTAGCCATGGGAGGAAAACAAATACAAATTATAAAGGTTGGGTGGGGATAGGTGGGGAGGATGAATGTTTTAAATAATTCTGAGTTCAGGTTCTTTTCAAGGAAGGGTAACAACCAAAGGTAAAAGGGCCTACATTTATTGAATTCTCTACGTAAAAGCTTTTCCAAAGGAAAATAAATGCCAGCTCTTCACGTACCCTGTTTACAGTGAGGTTTTTGTTGGCAGGCCATTAGGTTTCCATGGTAACAAGCAAACTATTCATTTGAAACAAAACCAGCCAAGACTTTGTGCTTTGACAAGAATTTCTATAGCTCTTTTTTTCCCCCCAGAGTTCAACCAGATGACCAGATGACACTGTGATCGTTTTAGCCACAAAAGCACCTGAAGGTCTCTTCTCTATTCAGGTCAAGACTATCTTGTATACGCAGTTTGGAATAACTTATACTTCCATGACATCTTTTTATCCCCAGTGCTTAAAAAATTTTGTTTTTATTATTTTATTTTTGAGTCAGTAGTCAGTGGAGGAATCTTTGGTAGTTTGTTTTTTCAATGTCCATTTACAAAGACTCTTCATGCCAGTGCCTGGTGAATCTTTTATAGCCTCTGCCAGGATAAGGTCACCTTCGAGGACTCAGGATAGAGATGAGGACAATAACTGGAAAAAGCCATATATGTACTAAAATTCCAACAGCACCATCAACGGAATCTAAAGACAAGGAAAACAAATGCCAAGAAACAACCAAACAAAAAATAAGTATTCCATGCAACAACAAACTCCACTTTGGTAAACTAATGAAACATTTTTTGTATACGAAAACAATTTTGGAAAACTTTTTTTTTTCTTTTCGGTTTTATTTATCAGCTTCATTTCCAAGACAAGTGAAAGGACTATCATTTTAATATGTGGTTAGGCACTTGCTAAACGTATTTGCAGATTTAAATTAATATAAAATGCTATAAAAACTGTTCAGAAGATACTTGTGTAGGTTTGTGGCCGCACTCAACCTGAGTTCTGCTAGCCACATGAAAGCATGCACACATAGAAAATTCTCAGGAAACCTAATGGTCAGCTTCCCCCCCCCCCCACAAGC
>NW_005369060.1:770434-774441 GCF_000412655.1 Myotis brandtii | reverse complement strand
CAGAAATGTTTAAGCTTAAAGACTGAGAGAAAAACTACACTTGATGAAAACTAGGAAGGAATTGTTATGGGTATTGAAATTAGCTACTGCAAATAGTGAATTATATATATTCAGATCAGTCCAACATTTATAAATTAAATAATTATCTCTTTAGTGTAATTTTTAGAAGCAGTATGAAGTCCATTCTAACTAAAATATATCTTCCAGCACTCTGCCTTGAGATTCCTTCTACAATTGGTATTTCACCTAACGCCTCAAGTTCAGGTCATACCTCTTAGGACATATACCCTACCTAGGGATGCTAAAGCAGGTAAACCCAATAATTCATTAACCTGGCTTAAGTTACAACATGGCTCTCACCTAGGGGAGAACTGAGTTTTGAAAATAAGAGACACACAATCTCAGCTTTTGACAGTGTGGGTGGGCCACAGTGTCATTTACTGCCCTAGAAGGATTGGGAGTCTGAGCAGTTAGGAAGAGGCTTTTGACTGCCAAACTGGTTTGTACTTAGAAATTAACATTACTTTAATATTCATTGAACACTATTCATCCAAATGAATTTCATAAATGATGAATAGTACAAATTAACAAAATACTTCCTCACACCAAATAGAATATATTTTGTTTAATTAGGATTATGTGTTGCCTCTGATTAACAGAAGCTAAAATAATTAACTTTAATACTTATAGATGTATTTTATCTAAGACAGCCCCACATTTCTCTGGATTTAGTATTTTAAGGAAACATTCTATTGTGTAATAATAAAGTTCCTATAAGTTTTCGTTATCATTTCACTGTCTCTACTTTTCTGCTTTCTTATTTCAGAAGTAAATTATGTTCTCTTGCTTTCATCATTTGGAAAGTTTAATTCACCTTATTGAATTTAGTCTATAATATTTTTTAGTGATTAAGTTATCAAATGTAAATTTTCTTTGTAAGATAGTAACTATCTTTGGTTAATATGTTACTGTCACTGATTCATATTATAAAATCCACAGTAAATCCCAGTCCCTCTGAGGAGAAAGCATGCTTTTCTGTGCATTTGACAAACCTATTTCATTTGAGCTATTAGTTTTCTAAAGCGAAATTAGCCTGACACAGGGTGAAATTTACAAATGTGTTACTTGAAATGAAATTCTAAGTGTAATGATAAGAAGGTAAATCTATGAGCAAAATGGCTCATTGTTATATACAATTTTAGCTTCTGTCTTTTTAAACATCTCATTACAATGTTTAAAGATGTAATCAATTCAGTTCATATGAGAGAGCAATCACTGGGTAGCTGTACAAATATGACTTTCAACAACTAGACTGATATAATTTCTTACTAATTATACTCAATTAACAAAGACTCAGATTTGCTCTAGACTTAATACAAAATTGACTTTCATGCTCCTTTTGTATGTGAATAATTGATGAATTTATTTTTATAAATTTAGTTGCATTTATACCTCTTTATGTGATCACAAAAGTAAGGATTCCAGATGGTCCTATGAAAATCTTTCAATTGGAAAAATTTGTAATAGGAATGATTTGAGGTTTCTCAACTTCAAATGAACAACATGAAGATGAAGTTTTTAAGAAGCAGCTCAATACACACTCTGATGGTTTTTGCATTATTTATACCTCTTTTATATAAAAATTGATTTGTAGTGAAAAATAACATTTGAAGACATCATTAAACCATAATATTCAAACCAGAATAAATGTGGAACCAAATTACCAAGCAATTGATTGTGGTGCAGGTAGAAGGAGATTAATTATACCAGAAAAAAATAAATAAATAGGGCTAGGCCTAGCTGGTTTGGCTCAGTGGATAGAGCATTGGCCTTTGGACTGAGGGGTCCCGGGTTCGGTTCTGGTTGGGGGCATGTGCCCAGGTTGTGGGCTCGGTCCCAAGTGGGAGTTGTGCAGGAGCCAATCAGTGATTCTCATCATTGATGTTTCTCTCTCTCTCTCCCTCTCCCTTCCTCTCTGAAATCAATAAAAATATATTTTAAAAAATAGGGCTAATCCATTATTTAATATAGGGTGTCCCCCCAAAATGTATATACACACTTTGAATAATTATAAAGGAAGTGCTTATTAAAATACATTTCATTTTCAAAATTGAGCTATCAGCTGTTAAAGTGTGTATACATTTTTGGGAAAACCCTGTTAAGACTGTTAAAAATATTAAACCTGTTAAAATGTTTAACAAACGTAAAACCTAAGAAATATTTTCATAAACTGGGGGATTAAAAAGCACTATGTCTGTTCAAATATATGCTGAGTATATAGATTAATTAAATATTTTAAGAAAAGTTGAAAAACCTCTGAAATTAATAATATCAACCAAAATATTTTAAAATCCCAATTAAAAATCATAAACCTAAATCAAAATTATATTTTTTCTTAGGCTAAACAAGCATACAGCCAAATTTAATACTTTGCTTTTAAGTTATCCTCAAAATTTTAGCTTCTTAAATATAAGAAATTCTAAATAAACAAACTAAAAATAAATTTTTAAATTAGAATATATTAATTTACATTAATATAGTATTTACATTAACATCTCATCAAACCAATTAAAAAAGAGACACTTACTCTTAGTCGTTAGGTCTTGTTTTGCACATTCTCCTTCTGCAATTGATACATCATCAATGGCAATGTCACCTTCTATGCCAGGACCTCGAATACCTTCAAAAATGAGCTACAAATATGAATGAAACAAACCTAAATGTAGAGCTTTAATTTCTATTGAGAAATTTATGAGCAAAACCTAAAATTGTCAACATTCCAAACATCTTTTACACTCAATAGTCTTCAAAATTCTTACTTACAAAAACCAAAATATCTTAATAAAAACCATAATGGGATATGCCTTGCATAGTATAAGTTGTTTTTTGGTTTTTTTTTTACAGCAAAATCTCTGCATTGGTTTTAAAACAATGCTACACTTAGTTGAATGATATAATAAAACACCTACTATAAACCCTATTACTTTTCATTTTCTGGGGTAAGGAAAAGTTTTGTTTGAGCAGTATTTCTCTGAAAAAGATTCCTTCCAAATTTCTCTTAACACATAACACCAGTTTTTTTTTTAGAAATGTTTCAAGGAATGAATCTGTTCTGGGTTCTCTACAACAGTATTATATTTTTTGAAGCCCAGAGTAAGGGTTTATCATATTAGCAGCCGACCTTTGAATTTCCAGAATCTAGAACAGTGGCTTGCACTGAGGCTTAATACCGGTGTTGAAAGAATAAGGAGTAAAATAACCTTCCTTTATTGTTAAATTCTGGATACAATGTCAATATAAGGACAATCAGCAAATTATTATAGCAATTATTTTATTTACAGAAACAACTCAGAATTTTCTCTATAACCTATTAATTATTTTTTGTTTCCAGTTAAACCTTTTAATCTGTTTGATACTAAAAGGCAACCTATGTATTTTGTGACTATATTCCCAGAAAAAATTTCTGCATGTCAAAATAAAATGTCTGTTTTGGTCTTTCCAGAGAATAATTAGCTTAATAAAGAGCAATTCTTTAACATCAAGCTGATGTGTGCATTTTAATACAATTTCTAGCCTTATTTCATTGCAACAATTTAGGGTGAAAGTCTATTTATATGAATACCAAAACTTTTGTTTTAGTATTTTATCTTTGGGGGTATTTTAATATGGCTGCTTAAAGGCAAATTTGTGGTGATTTTCAGAGAATTTAGGCATTATTTGAGAAGCAACCTTTATAATTTCATTGATAGAACTAATTGTAGGCAAATCAATTCGTTATCAACTTTAGTATGGAGTCCCTGTCCCCACTTAGACATCATCCATAAAAATAAGAATAATTTTCATAACTTGAAGGAGAAAAATATTGAGAAGTTTTAACTCATATTTAATTTCTATAGAGAGGTTTTCCTGCTCACTTATGTTGAGGCATGTCAATAGTGCCCAAAGCCATTTCTTAGAAGAACATCCAAAACGTTCTGTATCACTGAAGCCATAAAAAAACTAGAGGC
>NW_005369060.1:749580-770416 GCF_000412655.1 Myotis brandtii | reverse complement strand
CAAAGGGGGGGGGGGGGATAAGCACACAGTTGTAATACCTTAATCAATAAGAGAAAAACAAAGCAAAACAAAACAACAACAGCAACAAAAAACAACACTGCAGGCCAGCGCTAAACTCTTCTGAACCCAGCTGGCAGTATACAGATGCTCATCCCCAGCGTTGTCAAGGAAGCATGCGTGGCTGTCTGGAAATAATGGCTCCCATATGACTTGGGGTGGTATTTTGGAAGGTATCTGGCAAGTGGCCAAACAACCCTCACATGACTGTTTAAACCACAAGTGAGAATTAAAGAAAATCCCCAAGGTCAGCACCCGGGAACTGGGCGGCCACCCAGAGGGCCTGGTGGGGCAGGCCAAGGCGCTGCCCGGGGTGGGGGTGGTGGGGCGCCCCTCGCGCTGTTGCTGCCTGGGAGGAGGGAAAGCGCTGCAGTTGGCAAGCGCCCCACTGTGGGACCACGGGATGGTGTGGCCCACAAACAGCTCTGAGCTTTTGGAGAGTAGGAGGCTGCAATCCTGCCCAAGGGTATCCAGCAAGTGCAGGTGTCCTGCCAATGAGTCAGCGGTCTGTGTCCGCCTGATGGGGTCATTCCAGGGCTGGCTTTCCTCGGGGATCTCACATACACAATTGGAACCCTTGGCTGCCCTGATGGCAGTGAGCGCCCCAACCCCTCAGAAACGGCTGGGATTGTTTACAGCCCGCTGTCTCTGCTTCCCCTCCCCGTCCCTGTGAAGACCTTACAGATGAGCTGACACCCCAGTCCGCGGGCTCTGTGTACAAGGCAGCATGAGAGGGAGAGCTGGGGCAGGTTTGGATCCTCTTTGCCAACCACCCTGACCTAAGAAGGATCCTGGCAGACGATGGCTTTGAGGGACAGCCTTTCCGGAAAGACTCCCCCTGTCTGGTTAACTGAGTTCCACTATGATGATGAGGTGAGATGATGAGGTGAAGGGCGGTGGCTGAGCCGGTGGAGTTGGCCCAAGAGTTCCGCAAGTTTGCCCTGAATAGTCGTCGGGAGGCTTTCCCTTCCTGTCCCCAGCGCTGAGAGACTCAAGCTTGAAGCCTGAGACAAGAAACCCTGAAACCAAGTAGCTCCAGGAAGGCATATGGATCCTAGAAAGCGCCTTATCTGTAATTGAGTGTCCGTGTAAATAAAATCCTACTTAGATTCACCAAATAAAAAAAATAAATAAATACCCATAGTATAAACATTCAAGAACACTGAATATGGAAAAGAAGTAATTTTAATGACTGCACAATATTCCACCTTATAAATATTTATTTAACCAGTACCTATTGTAATTGCTAAACATTAAACTTATTTTTTAGCAATTCTGAACAAATTCAGAATTGTTAAAATTGAGGTGAATAAATTCCATAACATTTTTATACATGCTTATTTAGACCACATGGGTATTTAAAGTCATTAAAAACTGCCCCTATAGCACTCTATCTGTGAGGAGGCATCATTTTTGCTAACCATGTATTTTTAAATATATTTTTATTGATTTCAGAGAGGAAAGGAGAGGGAGAGAGAGGTAGAAACATCAATGATGAGAGAGAATCATTGATAGGCTGCTTCTTTCACGCCCTTACTGGGGATTGAGCCAGCAACCCAGGCATGTGCCCTTGACCGGGAATCAAAACTGAACCCTCCAGTCTACAGGCCTACACTCTATCCACTGAGCCAAACCAGCCAGGTAACCATGTGTTTTTAAATCTTTTGGATTGATGCCACTTATCTGGTAGAGAATCAATGTTAGAATAAATCAGTGGTTATTCTCATCCCCTTTATAGTTTTAGTTATGGGATCCCGAGTCTTCTCTCCTGAAAATAACAGCATAAATGGAATGTTATCTTGGAGAAAGTCAAAGCTTAGATTCATGTTGATATGAGTCTTATTTCATAAAAGCAAGCACTTCCATTTGGCCATAAGACTAATACTTTATTGAATGTGAGTAAAGTGATGTCATCACAGATTTTTCTTTTATGTGGGTATTTTAAGGGATTGAACTGAATAAAGTGTAGATTTCTGACTTACACTCCAATTTTAATTCTGGAAGGAACAGGAATGCATTATTCAGGAAGATTTTGTATGGTAAAGAGGAAAATTCTTTCCACCAAGACTTTTCATTTTAAAAGACAGAGAGGGAAAGGGAGGGGAGTGAACACTGCTCACAGAGAAAAATTCAGGGTTTACAACGTAGTCGTGGCAAAGATAAAGGGACATGCTTTGTGCGTGAAGTGAGATGCTGGTGAAAAGGATAGTAAGGGTAGAAAGTTCTGCACCTGCTCACACAGATTTAAAACAGAAGCTGAAGTCAGAATTCTTTTACGGGAAGGGATGCTCGAGAAACAGGTTTGGGAGTACATAGATTCTCCATCTTAGCTAGGCAGAGGTGAATAGATAGTGAAATTCACCACAGTGTTTCTTATTTAAAGTACAGAATTATTTTCAATAAGTTCTTGTTACCTGGAGATAAGAGTCAAGATAAAATAACAGGGTTATCCATAGACACAGACAGTGGGTGGTGAAGGCTTGGGTGGGAGGAGGCAATGGGATATATGTAATACTTTCACAAATAAAGATTTATACAAAAATAATGGGGTTATTTTAAAACTAAAATATATAAGTCATCAAAATCATTCCTGTACTTTCAAAGCTGCTTTCCCTGGAATGACCCTGTCATTGCTCACAGCACTTCAAAACTTCCCTTACTGACTTTAAAATGGTAAACACTTTGGAGCAGGGAAGGCACATCCACAAAAATAGAAGAAAAAAAAAATCAGGCAAACTTATCTTTGTCTCCTTAAATATTATTCTCCTGACATTTTATATTAAATGAAAATCCCTTAATAGCATGTATTAAATCATCTTTATAGAGCTTTAGCAGTGAAATCTGAAAATATGCACATTCACTTTGATTCTCAGTTACCAAATCCGTAAAGTAGGAAACATTAAAAACTCTTCTGCCCACTTCACAGAATGTTATTGGAGAACTTAATTTCAAAACTTAAAATGAAAAGCTAAAAACTCCTACTTTCCCTACTAATTTCCTTTCCCTTTGTCTCTCTGTGCAGTTTCATCCAAACACAAGATGGGAACTTCTAGTCAGCCTATGCTACCAATCAAGTACCAACACAGAGTGGGTGCGAAGGAAGCTGCCACCCTTGTTTTATGGTCGGATTGAGAGGGAGTGCTGGGAGACCTTTGAAGGTAAACATCAGCTGACTGACTGATGTAATTTAATGTGTGTGCTACCTGCCTGCTGGCAGTATGTTGATTCTAAGTGTGTAGTTGGCTGAAAAGCAAACATACAAATCAGCAGAAGTCAAAGTGTCATGTGTCCGGAGGACTGCCTATGTCTAGAACATTCTCTCATGAATACTTCATTCTTTGGTGGTCCTGAATGAATTGTTGCAGTAATAAAAGTTGGCTTATTTGAAAATCTATTATTTCATTTATCTGCACAACTATGGGTAATATAGTTTGTCACTGTATAGAGTCAGTTGATTACTTTCTATATAAGCATGGTGGGTGTTTCATTTCTTGTGTGGAAATAAGTCATGGAATTAGTAGTAGCTGTTACTAGAATAATAAAAATAATTTCTGACAATCAAACTCTTGGTTCAGTTATAATCAGTGTTTTTAATATTTATTTGTAATCTTGTGATGATGGGAAATTTCATTCAGTCGGTCAGAGAAATACTGTAGTCTGCCTCAGGGTCCTATTTGAATAGGAAGGAAAAGGTCTTGAGCAGTATGTTTGTTTTCTGTCAATTTCCACAGCAGCTTTGCTATTGAGAAGCTATAGATTGTGTTTCACTTGTCTTGATTCTTACAAATAAATTTTTATTGCATTGTTTTGCTTATGCTCTGAACCCCAACTACAATTATATCTTTGAATTATTATAATAACACTAGAGGCCCGGTGCACAAAATTCATGCATGGGGCGGGGGGTCCCTCAGCCCGGCCTGCACCCTCTCGCAATCTGGGACCCCTCGGGGGATAACTGGCAGTCAGACATCCCTCTTGCAATCCAGGACCACTAACTCCTAACTGCTTGCCTTCCTGCCTGCCTGATCACCTCTAATCACTCTGCCTGCCTGCCTCATCACCCTTAACCACTCGCCTGCCTGCCTGATCACCCCTAACCAGTCTGCCTGCCTGCTTCATCACCCCTAAATACTTCCCTGCCTGCTTGATTGCCCCTAACCACCTCTACCTGCCTGCCTCATCACCCCTAACCACTTGCCTGCCTACCTAATCGACCCTAACCACTCGCCTGCCTGACTGATCACTCCTAACCACTCTGCCTGCCTGCCTGATCACCCCTAACTGCTCACCTGCCTGCCTGCTGGCCCCTAACCACTCACCTGCCTGCCTCATCACCCCTAACCACTCGCCTGTCTGCCTGATCATCCCTAACCCCTTTGCCTGCCTATCTGTTCACCCTTAACTGCTCACCTGCCTGCCTGATCGCCCCTAACCACCTCTGCCTCACCCCCACCACCGTGGCTTAGTCCAGAAAGATGTTGGAATGACATCTAGAAGGTTGTTTGGCTGTCCAGTCTAATTAGCATATTATGCTTTTATTATTATAGATTTTGCAGGTTCTAATAAACTCATAAGAAGCTTGCAGACTAAGTAACCCTTTACGGTTACTTTTTAAAGAAATATTGTCTTGACTATAAGGTAGATAACAGAAATAAAATGCATAGATATTAAATTGAAGAATGCACCATGACCAAACTTTTAAGAGTTTATAAAAATAAATCCTTACCTTTTCTCAAACATAAAAATAAGAAACTCTAGCAATTAATTATACTATGATGTATCTCAACGTGGCAGAAATGACATGTATGAAATGGAAATAATATAAAATGCTCTCTAATTGAATAGATAAGATTATGTAATATTTTTATGAAGTACCATTATGATTCTGACTACTATTATATTACAGAGATAAAACTGTTAGGTCTGATCAAGCAATTGAATCAATACCTCTCCTCCAGGAACTGGCTTTTCAGGCCATTTCACTATGGACTTTCCCTTTGCTGAGACCACATTTCACTTGCAGCGACCATATTCCATTATCTCCCCTCTGGGTATGCACAAAGAAGTCTCCCCCAGAAAAAGCCCTCCAAAAGTCCATTAAAAGCCACTGACTCCCATTACTGGGTGCTGGAGCCATCCAGGCTCAACCACCTGGTGTGTGGATGATCAAATAAATTCGTAATCCCTCACCATTCTGGCCTTGTGCATTCCTCCTTCGACGACCTAACATTTGGTGTCGAAACTGGGGAGGGTTCCACGAGAATGGGGAGCCATTGCCTTGGCTTCAGTCACACTGAATTTGCTTCTCGGAGAGCAATAGGCAGTGGCAGCTTGTCCTGGGCTTACCTCTGAATCCTACTCAGGTGACTCAATTGTCGGCCTCAATCAGGCCTCCCTCCCTTACAGGGTTCCCCCCTCCCCCACTCAGCCAGCCAAGGAGGACACCAGACCAAGAATCTCTCCTTCTCCATTGCTGACCTTCCATCCCACACCAGCCAATCTTCCCTAGGTGAGTGATGTTCCACAATTCCCCTCCTCTTGAGTCTTCTGCCCACTCTCTCTCACTGACTTTTCAGAAGTATCTGGTCTCAAAAGTCCTGGCACTAGGCCAGAAGACTCCTCAGCTGTTTGGCTTTGGGTCCTTCTAGATTGGGGACACCCAGTTCAGAGGGTCATCTCTCCTTTCTCATGGTAATTTTTTAGCAGCAGGGACGCCTGCCCTAAACAGTCACCTTTGGATTTGTGGTCTATCACTCACCCTTCCTCTCTCACGGGCCATGCCACACTCCTTCTGCACACTCACGGGGGAAATCATGCCCAATCATCTCACCTTATTTTGTAACACTGTTTGGCCACAACATAAACTAGATAATAAGTCTCACTAGCCTGAAAACAGTACTTTCAATTTTAACACACTGAGCAATTTAGATAATTGCTGTCACTGCGATGGAAAATGATCAGAGATTCTCAACGTCCAGGCCCAATCCTCTCTCTCAGTCCTGCTCTACCATTCATATCTTTCTCCTTCACACAAAACATCTTACCCCTAACACTTCCTGATTCTGAATCTACTTTTGACCCAGCAGACCACCGACCTCCACCCCCTTAATCATCCCTTCCCTCATCTGTAGTAGATTCCCAAACCCAGACCCTCTTAACCAGCAACCACCTTCTCCCCAGTCCCTGAGAGCCCAAATCCTGAGAATGTAAGCTCCAAAACAGCCTTTTCCCATCTAACACTCATTCTCAGGCCACCCAAAGACCACCCTCCTCAACAGCCTCTTCTATTCCTGCAGCCATTTACCCTTGAGGGAGGCAGCAGGAATTGAGGGTATTGTGGTTAATTATGACAAACTTAATGAAATCACTCAAGGCCCTGACGAAAACCCAGCTCTCCTTCTCTCCCGCCTCATGGAGGCCTTCCAGAAAATGGCCACCTTAGACTCTACCTCCCCAGAACACCCATTTTATATCCCAAACAGCCCCCGACACACACCATAAACTTCGAAAAATAAACAGGTTCACAAACCCCTCAAAAAGACCTCATTAACCTGGCCTTCAAGGTCTTTGATAATAGAGACGAGGAGACCCAAATCCCAAAACAAAAGTGAGATCAGGCCAAGGCTGAGGCCCAGAAGGTGGCCTTCCAGCTCCTAGCCACCACCCTCACGAACCCCAAATGAAGTGCTGGTCCTCCAACTGCGGGTAAGTCAGGGGCTAAGCCTCCTCCAGGCCCATGCTTCAAGTGCAACAAGGAAGGACCCTGGGCCAAGTCCTGCTCAAACCCGAGACCCTCGCCTGGGCCCTGCCCAAGGTGCGGAAGGGAAGGCCACGGGAAATCAGACTGTAGTCTGGCTGCTCCAGGTCGGATCTCAGCCAGTCCAGCAAGGCCGCCCTCTGGATCCGGTTTGGAGCTCCCAGACCTCCTGGGACTGGCCACGGAAGAAGCTGCCCAGGCCCTGACAGGGCCCCACAGACTTACACCACCAGGACAGAGCCTCGGGGAACGACTATGTGGCAGATAAGCAGATCTCCTTTTTAATTGACACCGAGGCCACTTATTCTGCCCTCTCTGAATTCGCTGGGACCCTTGTCCACTCCTCAGTCTCTATTATGGGGGTTGATGGATTAGTTTCACAGGCATTAACCACCTCATCTCTATACTGCATCTTACTAAATTCCCCCATTTACTCTTTTCTCATTCTACCTCGGTGTCTGGCCAGGGCCACCATGCGTCCCCTCATAAAGCCCAGTTGTCCCAAACCACAGTCACCTACCTCAGTTTCACTTTCTCACCCCACAAGGCCGCGCCATTCCTTGGACTGTAAACGTCTTATCTCCTCCATGACTGTCCCCTCCTCTGAACAAGAATGGACTCTTTTCTTGGGCTTGCCAACTTTAGTCTTCTCCCACTGAGCAAAGGGAACACTCACTGAGCCTTTAGATCCCAAGGCCAGCATTCTCACCCCTTTAATGCTCTGAAAACTGCTCTGACCTCAGCGCCTTGTCACCTCTCCCCACCCCACCTTTCCAAAAGAACAACTTTCTTTACCTCACAGGCTTATTTAACAGTCCGGCTATTATCAGAAGCTGAGCTCATTATCTCCCAAACCTTAGCATGTTATCTCTAAGGAAAAATCTGGCAGTTTTGAATCCAAGCGGCTAGAGGCCTGGGAACAGGCTGCGGGGCCTGCTCCCTCCTCCCCCTAACTTTTCTCCAGCCTCATAGGCCTATACATAATTTTCCAAAGTCTTTGGTAACTTAAAGGCTTTGGAGCATTGCTGGGTTAAATGATAAACATCTAAATATTTTAAAATAGCATACAAAACTGAAACATTGATTGCTAGGCATGTTTTAATTTGTCTGCTCTTAGTTTTTATTACAGATGGTCTCCTGTACTTTGTTGAAGGTATATTTTCTTGAAAGTAAGAGTGCATTTGAAGTGTGTTCATAATGTTAATCTAAGAAATGCTGGCTGTTTACTTTTTGGTAATCTTTGGAAAATTAAGGTTTCTAAGAGTGAAGGATTCTAATACATTTTAAAGAAAAAAGAAAGAAGAGGTCTGTACAAGTTGCTGAAGGTATGACAGAAAGAAAGAATATTAGAGTAGAAATACTTAATGGAAGGTCTGAGGCATGGTTATGCATTTTTGAAGGACATACAAAGAAGGTTTGAAGGCTAATTCGAAAGTGTGAAATTTGTGAAGGTTGCATATGTGATGAGAAGGAAAAGAGAAATGTTGAAAGAAATAAATAAATTCTAAAGTTAACTATTTAAAGTTTAAACAAAGGCCAGACCACTAGCTAATTTATAACCTGCCTGTAACTAAAAAACCCTTATCTCCCCCTGACAAGGACAGAAAGGGAGGGGGAGAGGGGAAAAAATAGAAAAAAAAAAAAGGGAGGGAAGGGCAAGGGCCATTTTACTCTGAGCAAGAAAGCCTGAGGTTTCAGTCTCCAAGCTTGGCAGGATAAGGTTGCTGGACACTTCTTAAGCTAAATCAGTATATGCAACAGCAGAATTTTAAGACAGAAGTGTATATAATGCCTCAGACCCACACCTAGCCTGCTCTTCAGATTGGCTGGGTGGTGGGGGGGAGGGATGGCATCTGTACTTCATGGGTCAAATGTATAAATTTGCTTACTTTGCTTTTTCAATAAAGGATAATACTTTAATTACTTGATAAGTTCTCTTTTCACAATATAATCAAGGTCTCATATAAACTCATTCATATGAAAAGCCAATATTTTATGAGCAACTGGTTCTAGTAAAGTCCAAAGTAAAATTTGCATATATATGCAAATGATTACTAGTCAAAACAATGCTGTTTAAAAGTAAATTTAAATTTAAAAGGAAGAAATTTTAAAATCTCTTCCACCACTATTTACAGAGTAAACTAAAAGTTATTATTCAAGCATTAAATCTCACCATTAATGAGATACCATAAGTAAAAGAAAGTTACTTTTACTTGAGATGTATGCATGGCATTATTGGCCAGCATGTCTCTCTCCTACCTGTTTTTCTGGAAGGCAACCAACTTGGTTGCTCTGTTTGAAAGAAAATAACAGCCTTTAATGTAGCAATATTAAGGTGTAAAAGTAAAACAGCAAGGATTAAGGTTCAGTAAAAATAAGAAGTTAAGCCAGTGAATGGGAGATTATAATCTCAGGAAATTTAA
The DNA here is from genome assembly GCF_000412655.1 of Myotis brandtii. NCBI lineage: Eukaryota > Metazoa > Chordata > Mammalia > Chiroptera > Vespertilionidae > Myotis > Myotis brandtii. The sequence goes on along the minus strand of NW_005369060.1, from coordinate 761,179 downwards.
AGTACTAAATTTGGCTGGAAATAGATTCTACTCTTTCCCACATTGTTAACAAATCAGAAAAATCAGGCCGGAGAAAAACCCTTTAATAGCAAGGGACAAAACTAGAAAAATAAAAATTTCTCCACCAGGGTAACCAATCCTCCCCTAGCAAATAACCAGTCAGGCAACTAAGACCCTTAAACTAAGACGCCTAATCGTTTCCTCCCTAAAGATAACATCTAGGTCTCAGTTTTATTTCAGCTCCTCACTCGGTGCTGGAGCCATCCAGGCTCAACCACCTGGTGTGCGGATGATCAAATAAATTCATGATCCCTCACCATTCTGGCCTTGTGCGTTCCTCCTGTGGTGACCTAACAAAAACCATGTACCTTTCCTCTTCTAAAATTCCAAAAGCATTTGATTTAATTGCCATGAAGAAGGAAGTAACAACATCTAGATACTTGGGGAGCAAATGTTGAAGTTTAGGTCTCCTAAAACAGGGTTCAGATTATGGAAACCTCATACACAATAAGGTTGATACTTAAAATGATCTCCTCGTTGAAATGACAGGCTTAACATTGTAATGTTTACACTGTATGTCTATGCAATTCAGCAAACTCGGTATGCAAGAAATACTGCATAATCAGAAAGCTAACACTTGTTTTGTAAATTCAAGTGGAAATTTGAAAAATATATATGCGAATTTATGTATTAGAATTATACCACACAAAATAGTTTTGATTCATGGCCTGACAGTTTCTTACATACATATAATGCTTTAAAACATACACATAGCTATCGATGTCAATACAGAGACGGAGATATAGATGATGCTGTCATAGCTTGTATTCAAATGTAATTTCTCAGTAAGAGAAGAAGAGCTACATGCAGCACTAATGAGTGAAAGTAGAGGGGAGTCCAATAATACAATGCACCTCTGATAATCTGACTTCAGCGTTAACGGTGCCTTCTGCAAATGTTCACAAGATTATTTCTTCCTGAGGAGAGATAATGACTTCTGGTCAATGTTGCTAAAGCAAATACAAAGTCTAAAAATGCAGTTTGAAAACTGGCAGAATACATTATTAATTAAATGTAAATTAACATTAATACCTTTTCCTTTCTGTTGTTAACTGTGTCAGCAAGTAATCGAACTAGCCTCAATCATTACAAAGGAGATTTGAAGAGAGGCAACATTGTAAACCAAGTGGGTAGCCTCAGCTCCTTTCCTGGGGAAGCTCTGCAGATACGGAAGTAACTAACTTCCGATGACTCTGCCAGTCCAACTTGCTAGATAAATGTCAACTAGTTCTCAAAGCTTCTAATCTGAAATAGTATCATGAAAGTTTAGTTGTTGGCAAAGACAAAGAAATAGATGGCACTGTGAACTGCAGTGGGAAAATGTTTTCAGTGCTTGTGTCTGTTTATGTCGTTGCCATGGAATTTGGCATAGAATGCCAGATATGTATCTACATGAGTTTGTGATGTCTACTTAGGAGGACAATATTTTCCAGATTAATACTATGTTTAGTTAGATAAATATAAAGGCAGCATGATGTAATAGGAGTCCTATATTCTTTTTTAAATCCTTAATGTTAATTATTAGTGTGGTTTAAGACAAATGGTCTCAAACCTATTTCCAAATCTTGAAATTAGGATATAAGAATAGATCTCCAGCATTACTTTCACTTATAAGTAAGAAAATGAAAAGACAGTATTTTATGTTTCACCGTGTCTCTAGAAAACATTTGGAATATATTATGAAATGAGTAAGGTGCTAAAATAATGGTTAAATATTTTCCTTAGTGTATGTGACATTCTAAGACTAATACTATATTAATTTTACTCTTATTGGAAAATTTGCCCTACTTATTCCCAATCCAGCAAAATATATTTTCATTACACACTTTGGTCATGTTAAATTAATTCTAGAAAAAGAGCCACAAAAGAAATTTCACTATGACAAAACATCTATTTGCCCTGAAATGGACTGCAGAAAAATTTTATTTTCAGGTAAGCAAACTAATTGGACACACTCAAAGGACTTTGTAAGTGGTTATTTTTTTACAGGGTTTATGGACCAAACTAATTTAAAGGCATGCAATTCCAAGCAAATAAAATAAGACAAGTGTTAGTGAAGCAGAGGCTCAAAGTCACCTCTCTGTCATTTAGAATCTAAGAGGCGAGAGACATCCTTTCCACTTGAATGAAAGACATCTTAGTGTGCCACAAGGCATTTGGGTAATTTTAAAACTTCTCAAAACATAATTTATATGGTGATATATTCTATACAATTGTTACCATGCTTTCCTGGTAGGCATTACATATTAAAACAAGCATTCTTTGAAAAAGCTTGATAAGTTATAAAGAATTTTTGAGTAAAAATACTATGTCTAAAAATGTTCAAAACAAGAAACCCCAAAATAAAACAAAAACAAACAAAAAGGACAGGATGATGTCTTTGCCCTTCATGTTTCCTTCAACAATCAAGGTTTATAAAATAAAAGAAAGTCCTTAGTCGATGGACCTAGGACTATATTAGGAAATGAAAGAACATAGACATTTAAAAAATGATTTTATATATCTTTACTTCCACTGGTAATTTAAATAGCTTAGAAATACATTGGTTCAAAATCTTTACTTTTTAATTTTCTTCCAGCCAAGATAGAGTACCAGGAGGCAGATGTATCCTCCCACCTGAAACAACTAAATAACTGAACAGGATTTATAAAATGATGATGCTCAGGACACTAAACATCAGGTAATGAAGAACAGTGATTCCTGAGAGATGGAAATCAAACGGCCTCACCACTGCACTATACAGAATTTGTAGGCCACGGTGCAAGAGAACAAACCTGGTAGAAAATCTGAGTTGAGAAGATGGAACTCAGAGTCCAAGGAGTCTATGGCACCTGGAGTGTGCAGGTGGAATACCAGCAAAGAAAGTGTTGCACAGAAAGAGGGATCTGCAGAGGGGCTCCCTCACATATTCAGAGAAGTATTGATCAGGACATTAATGTGAGGAAAGTACCCAAACCTTGAAAACAACCAGAGGGATGCATTTAAGGTAACAGTACCAGCTCATCTAAGGTAACAGTACCAGCACACACAGGACTTGGAAAACTACATAATCCATGGGACATTGTCTAGAGTACTCAGAAGACTTCACTCATTTTGAAAAATTATTAGCCCTATAACCAAACACTGCTCTGGTCTCACCTAAGAAATCTTTTATATTTGTTTTCTTTTGTTTCAATCACAGTTTACAGCCCATATTATTTTGTATATCATAGTGGTTAGACAATCATATACTTTACAAAGTATTACCCTGACATTTCCAGTCCCCACCTGGCACCATACATAGTCATATATCATTATTGACTATATTTTCTATGCTGTATTTTACCTCCCTATGTCTATTCTATAACTTCTAATATGTAATTCGTAATCCCTTCACCTTTTCATTTGGTCCCCCAACACCCCACCCCACTTTATTTCTATGAGCGTGTTTTGTTAGTTTATGCATATTGTTCTTTAGATTCCACATATGAGTGAAATCATATGGTATTTGTCTTTCTCGACTGACTTATTTCATTTAGTACTAGAGGCCCGGTGCATGAAATTCGTGCCTGGGGAGGTGTGGGTCCCTCAGCCCAGCCTGCACCCTCTCCAATCCAAGACCCCTCAGGTGATGTCTGACTGCCAGTTTAGGCACCATCCCTCTCGCAATCTGGGACTGCTGGCTCCTAACCACTCACCTGCCTGCCTGCCTGATTGCCCCTAACTGCCTCTGCTTGCCAGCTTTATCGCCCCCTAACTGCCCCCCTGCAGGCCTGGCCGCCCCCTAACTGCCCCCCTGCTGGCCTGGTCACCCCCTAACTGTCCGGAAGGAAATCAGACATCTGGAAGATGTCCAGTCAACCCAGTCTAATTAGCATTACCCTTTTATTAGTATAGATGCTACCCTCTAGGTCCATCCATGCTGTCATAAATTGTAAGATTTCCTTTTTTTTTTAATAGCCAAACAATATTCCATTGTATGTATGTACCACATCTTCTTTTTCATTCATCTATTAATGGGCACTTGGGCTTCTTCCATATATTGGCTACAGTAAATAACACTGTAATGACTATGGGGTGCACACATTCTTTTGAGTTTGAGTTTCTTTATATATACATTCAGAAGGAAAATCACTGTGATGCTTAACAAATCTTAAAAGCAAGGCCAACAATGATAAAACTGTTTCCAAGGAACTGAACTACATCCCCAAACAAGCTCAAGAATACTGCCTGGCCAGTGTGGCTCAGGATTGAGTGTTGTCCCTGGCACCAAGAGGTTGCTGCTTGGATTCCCTGTCAGGACATATGCCTGGGTTGTTGGCTTGACCCCCACTAGAGGGTGTGCAGGAGGCAGCCAATTGCTGTTTCTATCTTCTCACCCTCTCTCTCTAAAACACCAATAAAAACATATATTTAAGAAAAAAGTTTCCACCCTAACCGGTTTGGCTCAGTGGATAGAGCATTGGCCTGTGGACTCAAGGGTCCCAGGTTTGATTTTGGTCAAGGGCATGTACCTTGGTTGTGGGCACATACTCAGTGGGGAGTGTGCAGGAGGCAGCTGATGGATGTTTCTCTCTCATCGATGTTTCTAACTCTCTAACCCTCTCCCTTCCTCTCTGTAAAAAATCAATAAAATCTATAAAAAAGAAAAAAGTTTCCAATACCTATCAAGGTAAAATGCACAGTGTCTGACATCCAGCCACACTATGAGGCATGCAAAGGAGCAGGAATATAATAATGATTTGTAATGAGGCGAAAAAACAACAACAATCAATCAAAACCAACCGAGTACTGACACAGATGTTAGCATTAGCAGACAGTGGCATTAGAACAATTATTATTATAATATAATTTCATATGTTCAAAACATTAACCAGAGACATGGAAAATAGTTTTTAAAGACTCAAATTGAGTTTATAGAGATGAAAAGTACAATGGCTGAGATGAAAAATACACTGAGTAGTATTAAGGGCAAATAGACATTTCAAAAGAAATAATTAGTGAATGTGAAGACAATAAAAACTATCCAAAATGGAACACAAAGAGAAAAAATTCAGAATTTAAAAGCTTTAATGAGCTGTGTGACATCTTTAAGGGGCCCTTATATATGTGTAATTAGAGTCTTCAAAGAAGAGGAAGAGGAGCAAAAACATTTAAAAAACATTAGCCAGAAAATCCTTACATTTTATCAAAACTATAAATTCACAGATCCAAGAAGTTTATGAGCCCAAGCACATGAAAAATGAATAAAACTAAGCAAAAGCACATCACAGTCAATCTTTCAAAACTAGGGATAAAAAGAAAATCTTAAAAGCAACCAAAGGAAAATCACTATCTATAGAAGTGTGCATAGAGTGTCAGCAAACGTATTGTTGGAAACAATGCAAACAGAGGTTGCAGAATGGTATCCTTGAAGTTTCTAAAGAAAAAAAACTAGAACACTATACTCACAGGAAATGTCTTTCAACAAATAAAGGTGCTACAGACATTGTCAGAAGTACACAAGGTGAAAAGAATTCATGTTTAGTGTAATACTTTAAGCAATAAAAAAAATTAAAAAAAGAATTCATGTTTAGCAAATCCACACTACTATATATGTTAAATGAAGTCCTTCAGGCAAAATAAATTTGATAGCAGATGGAAATGTGGATCTACAAAAAGGACCAAAAAGCACCAGAAATAATAACTACTTTGGGCACCGACCATGCACACCCAGTCTGATTTCTCAGTTGGAATGAGTAGAGCTAATTAGGTAAAGTTCTCCAAGGTCTGATCATGGTGAATAGAGCTTTACTCATTTGAACGTTCTTGAACATCTGCTTTGAACATTCTTGTAAATCTCTTTTTATGAATTTAATATGTAAATTGCAGAGGCTGTGGAAAACTTGTCATTTGTAGTGAATAGTAAAATGTTTTGTTCTGAATTTACACTGACCACATACTTCCTGGTAACAACAGACTAACTCACTTATTATTTATTTATTTAATTGTGGCCAAAGAGTTGGCATAGGGTTTCTTGGTCTTTTTAAAAAAATCTTTATTGTTGAGAGTATTAGAGATTTCCCCTATTTTTCTCCCCATTGCCCACCTCTACCCAGTCCCCACCCCACTCCAGGCCTTCACCATTATTGTTTGTATTATGCTAAACAAAATAAGCCAGTCAGAGAAAAACAAATATCATCTGATCTCACCTATATGTGGAATTGAGTGAACAAAATAAGCTGCTGAATAAAATAAAACCAGAGGGATGGGAACGTGAAACAGACTGAGGAATCTAAGAGAAAAGAGTGGGCGGGTGGGGTGGGCAGGAAGAGATTAACCAAATAATATGCATATATGCTAACTCACATCTTGAAATCTCCTTTTTAATCAATAATTCTGGGAACAGGATGCAATGAATTAAGATTGGTCAATTCACAAAGAAAAGCAATTTCTTTCTATAAGATTACAATCTCAAACTTGGAGCTGGCACTGTGGTTCTTGTCTCTTCCCCATATGAAACCCTTCTCATTGCTTATTTTGAGGGAAGCATTCCATTTAGTGTTCTCCCTACTGCAACATCCTGAATAAAGAATTCATTCACTTGCAAAAACAAAACAAAACCTATACCATTTTTTAAATTAAATTCTATTGGGGTGACAGCAAAACAGACAGACAGCCAACCAGATGTGAGATGGTATTTGCAAATAGTAACTCCGACAAAGGTTCAATTTCCAGAATATAAAAAACGTGTTAAACTTAACACCAAACAATTAAACAATCCAATCAAAAAGTGGGCAGAGGGTCTGAAAATACACCTCTCCCAAGAAGACATACAAACAGCCAATAGACATATGGAAAGATGTTCAACCTCTCTGGCAATTAAGGAAATGCAAATCAAAACTATGAGATACCACCTCACACCTGTTAGAGTGACCATTACCAACAAGATAAGCCATACCATTTTTAATGGGAAAAATGATAGAATAAAACAATTATTTTCACAAATCATATAATAATTTAATATCTGCCTGTAGGTCATTCTATTATTTCTGAATAATGAATACTTTAATTAAGATAGCAGTCTTCCCTAATTTCTTTACCACTTATGCAAATTTCTTGAGTGGACACTCTTTCTAATGATCAATCCATTGGACTCAACCTGCTTATTTTGATACTATTGTCTTTAAACTCTGTGGGTACCAAACTTTTTTGGGTCCCCTTCCTTTCAACTCTAAAAAATACTATAGGATCAAACTCCTTTTCCATAGTTTATGTTAATTATTAGTTAGTGTAGGCATGTTTCCAACCTTTAATCACTGTTCACATATGTCCACTTCTCCTTGGGAATATCAACCACTCCCAGAGCTTTAGGTAGCACAGACAACCTGGTGACTCACAAACAAGTATGTCCCCAGTGCTTTAGATAAACATGTCCAGCAACCTTCTGCACACATTTAAAAGGATTTTCCATGAACGTTTTATATTAACATGTCCAAGATAGGAGGAACCATGTTTCTCTCTGAAGCGTGTCTCTTTTCCTCTTTTTCTTATTTAAGGTAACGTGTAATGCAAGCATTACCCAAGACCCCCTTGTTAGAAAGTTCTGAGTCATTCATGGCTACTCCCCAAATTTCCAACCTAAAAACATTCTGCTGTTTTTTTACACTTAGATATAATCTTAATGTCATCCACTTTTCTTTAAACCACTTCCCTAGTTTTTCCCTTCAGCATCTTTTTTTGGTGTTCTACCTGATTTGCCAGCTTAATTTTACCGCCTTGAATCAATCTTCCCTCTAACAATCTGAGTGATATACTGTAGCATGTCATGCCCTGAGTAAAATAATTCAATGCCTCCTCATTGCCCAAGCTCCTTCGGTTCCTTAACCTCATCTCACACTAGTCTTTGATTCACTTTTGGGAACCAAGTTCCAGATTAACATTTCTCTCTTTCTCTGGCAAATCCCGTGGTATATGACCTTGATTTTTTTTTTTTAGTCTGAACTCTGCTGCAATCTTAATGCTAGCCTTTTCTCTGCTTTGCAATCTCTCTCTTTAGTTCAGGTTTCACCTCATACTGTCAGCTTTTCTTGACTCTTCCTCATAATCTTTTTGGTTAGGTGTGCTCATGGAAGCTTTTGCACATTTCTGTTACTTCAATTATACAGCATGTGATATATGTGTTTAGATGCATGTTTATTTCTATGATTCTGAGGTAAACATTTTTTAAATCTTCATGCCTAGCAATGTCCTTGGCACACAGTAGTGGAGCAATAAATATTTATTGAAATGTTTTCAATGATAACAAATGATTGTCCTGATGGTGCTCAATAAAACTTATTATATTAATGTCTATGCAATAAAGGATTATCCTGAAGAAGAAAAAACACACATTAATATAACTATTCTCTTAAATAAATTACTTTATATACATATTTGATTTAATAATTTTATGTTGGGAAGGCAGTCATGTAGGAAGCAAAAATATGTCTAGAAAAATGAACATTTTAGAAAGAAGGGATCTTTGATTCCTATAGAGGAATGTACATTTTAATATTAAGGTTAATTTTATCATCAGTAATGCTTTGGAGTTCTGTCTCCCCAGTTTAATTTGGTTTAATGATATATTGCCAGAGATTCAATTTTCACAATTGTATTCTCTTTCATAGAAACAAAATTATTCCCAGGGCCTATGATTTCAGTAGCTATTATGTGTTTGCAGATAATCAGCTAGTCTTACTCCATTATTCTTTATCAACATGAACAACTGTATGCATTTTTTATCATCCTGGTTTGCTTTAGAAGTGCAATTTCTAAATAAAAGCCATTAGTGTTTTATAGATTAGATGACAAGAAAAGGACATTCCATACACACAAAAAGCATAATTGGAGCTGTCAGATTTGTCATATCCTTACTGTATATGCCATGGAGTGCATCAAAAAATCACCAGTAGAAAAAAACTTAACCTGAGTATATATAATATACATGTATAGTTATATAATATCATTGAAATTACATTTTCTTCAGTGAAATGGTTTCCTGAAATATTGTTTCTAGCCATCATGACCATTGCTATGGTCATTGAAATTTTATATATTTGTAGCTAACTCTCAACTCAATCTAAGCCTTATTTATTTTCTATATAAAAATAAATAAAAATAACATTAAATTTCTCTGACTTTGTGATAAATAACTGAAATGACTACTTCATAGAGAGACACATTTTGCTAAAGTATATACAATTGCATTATGTAAGATTCAGGCAGCTTAATTGAGAATTGATTATCCAGCTTTTATTATTATAAGAGCCTATTTTATTTGTCTTCAGGGAACAGAATACACAAGTGAGATTTTTTTAGAAATGGATTACATTTACTCCAGGCAAATCGTTTGATAGACTATTATTCAAACATACTACTTCACAGATGTTAATCAATAAAGGAAAAGGGCATTTTCTCTTTATAAAACAGCTTTTACAACTAAAGATAACCTTAATCATCTGATTTTTTGGGCTAATAATATCAAAGAATTTCTGAATATTAATATTCTAATGTTTGTTCAATGTCTGCCTTTAACCCTATGCTTATGTGCCACAAGCAATCTATCTGCAGAAATGATTGTTTTCTTACCTGAAATGAAGTAATTGGATATATATTAACATGGGCCTCATTCCATCGTTGTCCTTTATTCCCACTCGAAGACCATAGTGGATTCTCCATTGTTGTCTGCCCTTTCAAACGTAGATAAACATTTAAAACACCTAAAAATAACAATGAAATTTTATTTTATACATTTGTTTTTGCTTCAAATGTGTTTCTTCTTGACCACTTTAAAAATGAAATTTTGCAGAAAATTCTAGTGTCTCCTCCTCTCTTCCCCTCTCATTGCCAATCTTGCTCTGATTGGCATGTGTGGCAGGCCTCCAAAAATGACAGTCCCCAAATCCCTAGACCCTGTGAATGTTACTTTATCTGACATTGCCGGTTTTGCAGGTGTGATTAAGTTAAGGATCTTGGATGGGAAGATTATTTTAGATCATCTGGTGGGTCCTAACAGTAATCACATATATCATTATAAGATGGAGGCAGAGACGTGACGCAGGGGAGAAGGTCATGTGAAAGGAAGAGAAGGTGCTCTGCAGCTTCATCTGAAGATGGAGAAGGATCCACAGCCGAGCACAGCAGCCTCTAGAAGTTAGAAAGGGCCAGGAAACCGATTCTGCACTGCAGCCTGTAGAAGGAACCAGCCCTGTGAACACTCTGATTTTAGCCCCATTATACTCATTTTAGGTTTCTGTCCTCTGGAACTGTAAGAGAACAAATTTGTGTTCTTTTCAACCACAAAGTTTGGGGTAACGTGTTTGTTTCAGTAGCAATAGGAACTACGATAGCATGTAGTCATGTACTCACTTGCCTAACTTGCCTGAAGTCTGACTCTAGTTGTTCCTAATATTATTAGTTAGCTACTCTTTTTAAGTTCACTTTATCCAAGTCTCATTTTTTGTCTAAAAGGTATTTGAAATTAAAATAAAAATAGCTTTGCCTCATGATTTGATATACTTCTTTCAACAGTGTCATGTCCTGCTCATAGTAATAATAGTAATGATAATGATATATGTGTTGAATACTTCAGATAAAAAATTAATCCTCTCAACAATCCTCTAAAGTTCTTACTATTACCTCCACTAGAGAACATTACTCCAGGGCATCCTTCTAACTGCTATGAAAGAGCCTTTTGGTTTTCTTCAGGTTGCCAGGAACATACGTATATGAGGTCTCTTTATTCTAATATGGCTTAAACTTCAGTATTCCCTAATGCTCTTCTTACAGGACTCTTTGACCTCCCCATCTCTGTTCTGCTGTCAACTCCATAAGCTATTATGTTGCTATCATGTAAGCACTGGTTTTTTTCTAATCTTAATACAAAAATAGACTAGACTTCGGGCAAAGACTCATGAGGAACCCCATATAAACTTCTCGAGTCAACTCTGCACACCTCCCTTCTTTCTGTTAACCAGACTCATGGATTCTAACTACTTCAGCTGCCCAGCACTCTGATCTCTGCCTCCTGAACTCTGTGGGATCTCCACATTCTGCTCAAATTTCAGGGCCCTGGGCCAGGCCAGGGAAATTGTCCTCAGGCAGAGAACTTGACTCCTATAGAGATCTCCTCATTCCCATTATTTCATACATCTCAGTCTTGCCCTACTTCTTTTTTAAGAAAATATTTTTTGAAAACAGTTAGTTAATAGATTTTTGCCATTTCAGTAATTGTTTATGACAGTAAAATGTATCTGGAAAAAGTTACTACTGATTGGCTTCATATGCCCTAATTTTGATAACTTTTGTATTATCCCATATAATAAAAGCCTAACATGCAAATAGACCGGATGGCGGAACAAATAGTGGAACGACCAGTAGCTATGACACACACTGGACACCAGGGGGCAGATGCTCAATGCAAGAGCTTCCTCCAGCCCGCAGAGCCCAGGCCAGCTGAGGCAGGTGCCAGTGGGGCCTTCTGATCACCCTGCCGCCAGTAGCCCGCAGAGGGAGGCAACCAGCAGCGGCGGCGGGGGCG
>NW_005369060.1:738429-749507 GCF_000412655.1 Myotis brandtii | reverse complement strand
AGAGAGTGGGCGGTGGGGGGTGGGGCCAGCCAGCAAGCGGTGCCAGGCTGGCCAAGGTGGGTACCAGAAGGGGGTCCCCTGATCACTCCACTGGTTGTCCCACAGATCGGCCCTGATCTCCGGCCAGGCCTAGGGACCCTACCCGTGCACGAATTTCATGCACTGGGCCTCTAGTTATTTATATGTTTACAGACATCTTAGTGTATATATTCATTCATATAAATATTGCATGTAAACACTGAAAAGCAGAAAATATAATATAAAAATCACCATTAAATTGATAATTCAGTGGTAGGTAGCCTCCTTAATATTTTTATGTATATTCCTTCAGGTATTTTTTAAATGTATATCTACTGCTGTACAGTTATATGGTATACAGAAGTTTATCTTTCAGATTTTAAATGTGATTTTGTCTAATTGTTTACACATAAGATCACACATTCATACATATTATACACATATACAGAAATATAAATACCCATCTTTGAAATGACAACAAAAATGCATTCTTCACATCACAGCTGCCACTTACTAGCTGAGTGACCTTAGCTTAGTCTCTTAATCTTTCGTCTCAGTTTTCTTATCAGGTAAGTGATGATAATAATAATAACTAGTATAAGGTTCTTGTGAGAATTAAACTGAGTTAAAGTATGTAACAATTATGTCTCATTCATAGTCTTCACGATGTCTTATTATTAGCTATCAAGATATTAAAATGACATTTCTCTATATTGATGCAATTTATTATATTAGTACGTTTCTTAATGAATGTTGAACTATGACTATTACAGGAATACATTTCACTTGGTAATGAACTGCCACTCTCTTACTATACTTGATTCAAGTTGCTAGTATTCTATTTGGGAATGATGCATGCATATCTATAATAATAAAAGCATAATATGCTAATTAGACCAGACATCCTTCTGGACGACCTTCCAGACAAAGCTGGGACTGCGAGGGCTGTGACAAGCTTCTACAGCTGAGAGTTTGGGAATGATGCATGCATATCTATAATAATAAAAGCATAATATGCTAATTAGACCAGACATCCTTCTGGACGACCTTCCAGACAAAGCTGGGACTGCGAGGGCTGTGACAAGCTTCCACAGCTGAGAGGGCCGAGCTCCTTACAGGAATTTCATGCATCAGGCCTCTAGTCGGTATATATAAAGGCCTAAGCAACCGTTATGACTGAACGACCGGAATGACTGGAACAACTGGTTGACCAGTCACTCTGATGCACACTGACCACCAGGGGGCAGACGCTCAATGCTGGAGCTGACTCCTAGTGGTCAGTGCACTCCCCCAGCCAACCTCTTGTGGTCCCTCCCCTTGGACAGCAGGCCCCGATTGGCCCACCACCCACCCACCCACCGTGGTGGCGGCACAGCAGCAAGGGAAGGAGGGGGTAGGTGGGAAACCACGTGTTGGTGGGGCACCTATGGCTGCGTTGGTGTCTGGTGTCCATTCCTTCTGCTCCCGGCCTGGCGACCATTGCCTCCTCTCCCGACCCCTCTGGGGCCTTTGGGCCCCAGGCTTGAACGGGGAACTGGGGGTGGGTGGTGGCTGACACAGCCCCTTTCCCAGGGGGGGCCAAGGGCTGGCTCCCTCCTCAGGGCCGGTGGCCAACCTCCTGCACCCTGTCTGTCCCCTGATCGCCGGCCAGGCCTAGGGACCCCACCCATGCATGAATTCATGGACCAGGCCTCGAGTTTATAAATAATATTCTCTAGTTTACTTTTTGTTTTATCTTTCTATGTTGCATGTTCACTTTTTGCCTCAGAATCTATTATTTTCTATCTATTTTTCCCTTTAATGTAAGAAATAATTTTTGGCTTGTCCTCTACAGTACTAATTTTATTTTCCACAGTGTGGATTCTGCTCTTTTGTCTCTAATGTCATCTTTATTTATTGTATTATTTATGATGTTGTCTTCTTTTCTGATCTCATCAAGCTCCCCTTTATTTTAGTTATTTATCCAGTTCCTTCTTTTCCTCAGTCTATTTTTGTATCATTCTTATCTTTTATTGTTTCATAAAGTTAATATTCATGTGTATTTTATTGAAAACATAAAGCATGTACTATACAAATTTTCCTTTCACCTGAACTGTCATTATGCCTTTTTCTTTTCCTTTTTAAAATTAAATTTATTGGGGTGACATCAGTTCAGTATGCCTTTCTCAACATGTTTGCTTCCTTTACTATAGGCATATTAGCCTTGCTTTACACTGTGGGTTTTTTTAAATCCTCATTCAAGGATATATTTATTGATTTTAGAGAGAGGAAAGGAAAGAGAGAAAGAGAGAGATGAGAGAGAAATGTTGATTTGTTGACTCTTGTTTGCACCCTGACTGGGGACTGAACCTGCAACGTATACGTATGTGCCATGACTTGGAATTGAACCCATGACCTTTTGGTGTAAGGGACAACACTCCAACCAACTGAGCCACATTGATCTGGGCTGTACTGTGGAATTTAATTAGAGCTTTATATTCTCTCTCTTTTACTCTCACTCTCATTTTCTTTTGCTTTATTTGCCCTTAAGTATTGCTAAGTAGTCCTGTGGCATTTTTTCTAAAGCTACTATTGGAACTTCTTTTTTATACACATAATAAGTTAGATTTTGTCAGCTCCTCCTCTAAGGTCTAAAGCTGTAGGGCAAGTTAACTGAGGTTTTATTATTACTTTGATTCAAAAATCTGAGACTCGTAGAAAAGCATTTATGCCGTTGGGCCATTTAAGAGTTAAAATTCCTGGTATTTTCCCACTGTGTTGGTGAGCCATTGTGGCAGGGAACAGATTTCTGACACTATCCCTCTTTACCTTTTTAGGAACTAGGTGTGGTTCAATTTTTCTTGCTTGTGCATTAAAAAGGCAACCACGTGCCCAAAGGAAAAGCCACTGCAGAACTTATTTCTGGGTGATGTAATTGAATTCTATTTTTGGAAATTAATCCATAACAGGGAGGAATTACAATGAAATCAAACTCAAATAAATAAAAAAATGTGTTAAACTCTAAATAAAGTAATACTTTTTTTAACATATGTGCTATCATGGACTAACAATGTGTTAGCATATTCCTTTCAGAAATTATTTGAAGAAATAGTCTATGAATTAAAAAGGAGAACTCTTCCTCTATTCTATGGCATGTGTCTCCTACAGCCTATGCTGGATTAATGGAAACTGACTGGTTTGGACTGTGATATTCCCTACTGATTTCTCCTTAACACTTTACTGCTTTTCCAGAAGGGACATATTAGTTATCTTTTTCAGGTTACTTCTTAAATGTAATGCCTTAGTTTCTCTACCTAGTATAAGTCATACAATAGCTTGCATTTAATGAATGAAGGATGACCTCTCTAAATTACCAATGCAATACAAGTTGTTCCATATAAAAGTCACCAATAGCTACTTCAACAAATGTGAGGTGCTAATGTAAATAGATGGCAGTGAATGAATTACTATTTTATATGGAAGTCTTATTTCTCTTGAGTAGAATGAACTGTTGTTTTGATTGAAGTGACAGGAATAAATTCTGTCATCAAATCAATACATGGAAATTTTTGTTAGTATCCTATCTAATAAAAGACAAAAGGGTAATTGACCGTACCTTTGCTACGCTTCCCATTGGCTAGTCAGGATGATAAGCAAATTAACCGCCAACAAATATGGTGGTTAATTTACATACTAGGCTCTAAGCGGTAGAGTGAAGCCAAACGTACCCAAAGCCGCCGAGCAGCGAGGCCTCACGGTCCCGGGATCAGCGGAGCCGCGAGGCCTCACGTCCCTGGGATCAGCAGAGCCGCGAGGCCTCATGGCCCCAGGATTAGTGGAGCAATGAAGCCTGATGGCTGGGGGTGGGAGGGGGGCTCTGGCCGGAGCCCAGCCAGAGTGAAGACCTGGGTCCCGGGTGCCAGAAGAAAACTGGTTCCAGCAGCCAAGGGAAGGGAAGGCCTATTGCATGAATCTCTTCGTGCAACAGGCCTCTAGTTAATAAAATAATATTGTTTAGACCTGTTAGTTGTAATTAAATTAAAAATATAATATGTATTATGTCTTCCAGAATTTACTTTAAAAATAAATGCATGTTCTAGTACAAGATTTAATGAAACATATTAACATATAATTTACCATTATACCCCAAATAGTAGATTATTATATCAATATTGAATATGTTTTTCCTGAAAAACTATGCTTTTCCTGTGAGCATGTATAAATTTTTAAATTAACATTTTATTTTTATATATGTAATGTAACTCAAAATTGAATTATTTCAATTTATGTTTATTAAATATATGCTACATAAAAATATTTGTCCTAGGTCTAAAGAAGCCAGGTCTGAATTATCCCAGATGTTGAATTAGTTCTTTCATATATTAAATTAACTATATTGAATTGTGGTCAGATTTTATTTTAAAAAGCAGGTATTCCACCAATTAAAATATTAGCACTGGTAAGTGAATTCAGTAAAGTAGCAGTAAATATCCAAAATCAGTTGCAATTTTATTTTTTTTTTAAATATGGCTATTGATTTTCAGAGAGGAAGGGAGAGGGAGAGAGAAACAGAAACATCAATGATAAGAGAGAATAATTGATTGGCTGCCTCCTGCATGCCCTCTACCAGGGATCAAGCCCACAACCTAGGCATGCACCGTTGACCGGAATCAAATCCAGGACCCTTCAGTCCACGGGCCAATGCTCTATCCACTGAGCCAAACCAGCTAGGGCTCAGTTGCATTTTTATACAGGGATAATGAACTATCAAAAAAGAAAACAATCCCATTCACAATTGTTTCAAAAAACAACAAAAACCTAGGAATCAATTTAACCAAGGATACAAAAGACCTGTGTTTGGAGAGTTATAAGACACTGAAGAAAGAAATTGAAGAAGATATAAATAAGTGGAAGCGTTATACTATGTTCATGGACATGATGAATTAGCACCATTAATATGTCCATACTACACAGAAATCTGTAGGTTCAACACAATTCCTATCAATATACCAATGGTGTATTTCTCAGAATGAGAACAAATATTCCAAAAACATATGAAACCACGAAAGACTCTGTATATCCACAGCAGTCTGGAGAAAGAAGAACAAAGTTGGAATAAGCTGGTGTCAAACTATACAATAAGGCCACAGTAATCAAAACAGCATGGTACTGGCCTAAAAACAAACATATAGATCAATGCAACAGAAGAGAAAGCCGAGAAATAAACCCATACTTTTATAGTCAATTAATATTTTACAAAGAAGGTAAAATCATGCAATGGGATAATAATTGGTACTGGAAAAATTGGACAGATATGTGCAAAAAATGAAAAGAACACCTTCTTAGACCATACACAAGAATAAACTCAAAATTCATTAAAAACTTAAATGTTAGACTCAAAACCATAAAAATTATAAAAGAAAACATAGGAAACATAGACAGTAAAATCTCAGATATTTCTTATAGCAATATATTTTTTTCTGCTTTATTGCCTGGACCAAGGGAAACAAAAGAAAAATAAACAAATGGGCCTACATCAAACTAAAAACTTTTTTCACAGCAAAGAAAACTATCAACAAAATGAAAAGACAACCCCCTGAATGGTAGAACATATTCACAGATATATCTGATAAGGGCTTAATATTGAAAATTTATAAGGGACTTAGAAAACTCAATACCAAAAACAAACAGACAATCCAATTAAGAATTGGGCAAAAGACCTGAATAGACACTTCTCCAAAGTGGACACATGAAATGATGTTCAACTTCACTAATCAATCAGAGAAATGCAAATTAAAGCCATAATAAGGTATCATCTCACTTCTGTCAGAATAGCTATCATTAAATCAACAAACATCAAGTGTTGGTGAGGATGTGGAGAAAAGAGAACTCTTGTGCACTATGGTGGGAATGTAGATTGGTGCAGCCACTGTTGAAAGCAGTATGGAGTTATCTCAAAAAATTAAAAATGGAACTGCCTTATGACCCAGTTATGCCCCATGTTCATTGCAGCATTATTTACAACTAGATGCCCGGTGCACGGATTTGTGCACTGGTGGGGTCTTTTGGCATGCCCTGTGGGGATCGGGCCAAAACTGGCAGTCCAACATCCCCTGAGGGATATAGTAGTGGAAGGATGTTCGGTCTAATTAGCATATTACGCTTTTATTATTATAGATATAGATAGTGATTATTTAGAAGCAGCCCAAGTGTCCATCAGTAGATAGATGGATAAAACAAAGTGGTACATTTACACAATGGAATACTACTCAGCTCTGAAAAAGACAGAAATCTTACCTTTTGTGGCAGCATGGATGGACTTGGAGAGTATTATGTTAAGTGAAATAAACCAGAAGGAGAAAGACAAGTACATTTGATTTCACTTATATATGGGATCTAATGAACAAAATAAACTGTCAAACAAAGTGGAGACTCATGGAGAACAGATTGACAGGTGTCAGAAGGGAGGGGATTGGGAGCTGGTTGAGAAGGGTGAAGGGATTAAGCAAAGAAAAAAATAGATTCATGGACACAGGCAACAGTATGGTGATTTCCAGATGGGAAGAGGTATGTGGGGAGGAAGAAGAAAAGAGAAGGGAGATAAATGGTAATGGAAGGGGATGACTTGGCGGTAAATACACACTACAATATACAGATGAAGTTTTGTAGAATTGTATACATGAACCCTGTATACTTTTATTTACCAATGTCAATAAACTCAATTACAAAAAAGAGAGAGAGAGAGACAAAGGACAGATAAGTGAGAGATCAAGCTGGCTTTAAAGGAAGATGGGAGGGAGCACCACTTCTCTGAGTATGCCTCTCATATAGTTTTGAGTTTGGAAAGTACACTAATGTTCTACATATAAAAAAATAACATTAAATCAATAAGAAAGGAAAGAAAATACCCAAACTGAAAGCAAACTGAAACAAATAATATTTCACATGAATTTAATAATCACACTGGAGAGAAAGAAAGAGCAAGAGAGGGAGGAAGAAAAAGTTTAAAAAAAGAAAGAAAAGGAGGAAGAAAAAAAAAGAAAGGAAGGAGTATGGGAAGGGAACATAATCCAAGTAATTTATAAATATAGTACCTGATTATGTATTTTCAGTTTTAAATGCGATGGGGGTAGGGGAAAACAAATAAATCTGAACTCTATTATGCTTGCTGATTAATGTGGTTATAGGTACAGTAATTCAGAAACTGTTTTATCTATAACTAGAGGCCCAGTGCATGAAATTTGTGCATGGGGGGGGGGTTCCCCTCAGCCCAGCCTGCACCCTCTACAATCCGGAACCCCTTGGGGGATGTCTGATTGCAGGTTTAGGCCCGATCCTGGGAATCAGGCCTAAACCAGCAGTCAGACATCCCTCTCACAATCCAGGACTGATGGCTCCTAACTGCTCACCTGCCTGCTTGCCTGATCACCCCTAACTTCCCCCCCTGCTGGCATGGTCGCCCCTTACTGCCCCCCCTGCTGGCCTGGTCACGCCCAACAGCCTCCCTCTGCCGGCCTGGTCGCCCATTGCAGCCTGCTGTTCAGTTGTTTGGCATTCCCTCATTAACCCCCCTGCCAGCCTGGTTGCCCCACGCAGCCTGCTTGTTCAGTCGTTTGGTTGTTCCTCACTAACCCTTCTGCCAGCCTTGTCACTCCACTCAGCCTATTTGGTCGTCCGTTAGGTTGTTTTGGATGTGATGGCCCCTGGTTCATTATATATATAGATAATAAAATGGTAATATGCTAATTAGGCCAAATGTCCTTCCTGGTGTCATTCCGGACATCCTTCCGGACAAAGCCGGGGCCAGAGAAAAGCCAGGGCTGGAGTGAAGCCTGGGTCCTGAGTGCCTGGCAGCAGTGCCGGAAGGAAGCAGCCTTTTATTAAGTCCTTCACATAATGTTACTTTTAAACATTAATTTATGGCTTCCCAAGTGCCAGAGGGAAGCTGGTGCCAGCAGCCGGGGGAAGGAAGGCCTACTCCTGCATGAATTTTCGTGCATCGAGCCTCTAGTAGGTACTATAAAATCAAGTGAATAAATGTGTTTAGAGCCAGGGTTCTCACAGTGAAAGAAGGAACATACAAATATGGAATGAGGAAAAGTAAGCAATGTGTATGGACTGAAATTTTAAGCATTTGGTGTAAATTTATGATTTCTGAAATATATGCTGTATATGTATGTGTACATGTTTTTGTGCACATGTTTTTGTGCACATGTATATGTGCATATGTGTATATCATATGCATGTGTGTATGTGTTTTGTATGTATATGTATGTATGTTCGTGTATGTGTATATACATATATATATTTCCCTATATATACACTCTGGCTTATCTGCTGAGGAGGCCAAGAATAAACCCCCAATGGCAATGTGTACATGGGGCACCCAGATTTTGGTTTTTAATATCATTCCTCACTAAGAAGAGCCTGGCTCCACCATCTAGAAATCAGCTTATTGACTGACTTCATGGCAAAGAATGCAGGTTCTAACTGATAACCCTACTGAAACCTCCAATGGTGCAGTCAAAGGGGAGTCCTGCCCAGAAGAGGGACCGAGGAGCTGAAAGCCTCGACTACTTCCCAGAAACAGGCTGGTCTGGGAAGATATAATGGCAACAACCAAGGACAAAACTTATCCAATTTTAAAGTTCTGAGACCATGGTCCTCTTACTTTGTGTATGTTTCTATGTTTTTCTGAAACTGAAATAGTGACAACAATAAAAATAAAGTAGTCTTTATTCCTATGAAAATCAATTAAAGTTTACCTAAAAGAAAAAATGCTTAAAATTATCTAAGAAAAAAATAATAAAAGGCAGGTATTTTTTTATAAGAAAAAGACAATAGAAGTACAGCTGATTGAAATAAATTCTTCCAAACACATTATAATTTAATTATTATTCTGATGTATATAGTATTAATGTTATTCCATTATCCTAATCAATGAATACAAACTATTGATTCAATGATATGTTGTAGAGATGGTTTCTAAAGCTATATCAATAGACAAATGATTTTGGAAGATTCTTTTTCCAGGCAAGTTTCCAGTTTTTAACTTTATAAAAGAGAATTCAGTGCTAAAAGTTATATAAACTTATGCTCAGATCATCTTGGTCAACAAAATGAGAACTTGTGAAACAGAATTAAGTGATTCAAGAGAGGTTAGACTCAGCAAAGTTGATTCAGCACATTACTACAGTAAAAAAATTCCAAAGTGAATATGATGGATTGTGTTAATATCCTTTAAAAGTAATTTTAAATCCTTAGAGGCACTGTGTTTATGCTTTAGTAGGCACCAGATATCAATAGGTATGAATTTAATTATCCCCAAGGATTTTCAAATGCTATGTAGTTCCATGACACAACTTTGAAGTTGCTAAGCTAAACTTAACTTTTTCTTAACCTTTGTTTCCTAATCCTCATCTTTTGATCACCATTCCTTAAGAGTCAGGTGCTAGAGCTAGAGAGTACTTTGCTCATCTCATGCTTAGGGATTACAATAAAAAAGATTAAATCATCTAAGTGTGGCATTATTTCTTGAGCAGTGAGCAAAGGAGCATTGTGCTATAGTATGATTCTTATTTTAATAACAATAAAAAAGATTAAATCATCTAAGTGTGGCATTATTTCTTGAGCAGTGAGCAAAGGAGCATTGTGCTATACTATGATTCTTATTTTAATATTATTTTATATATATTACTGTAACATAATGTGCATAAATATCTATAATAATAAAGGCATAATGTGCTAATTAGACTGCATGTCCTTCCGGACGACCTTCCTGATGAAGCTGGGGCTGCCAGGGAAGCCCGGGTCCTGGGTGCCAGAGGGAAGCCGGTGCGGGTGGCCTGAGGAAGGAAGGCCTACTCTTGCACGAATTTCGTCCATTGAGTCTCTAGTTACATATAATTACATTACCTAGTGCTCTGCTTTTATTAAGTCCTTCACATAATGTTACTTTTAAATATTTTACCATAGATATTTATTTTACATATTTTTGATGAATAATTTAAATGTGTCCTAAAATGTGCATATGTTTCCTACAGATACGTGAAATTACCAAGTTCATATAAATTAATTTGTAACTTATTTTACTCCAAAGCCTTGGGGTCACTTGCATATAAATCACATTTTTATTCTAATCAGTAATACAAACTCATTAATTTCAGTTTCACATTTAATGAAAGATGAGGACATGCCATAATGATCTAGCCCCAGGCAAAAGCTATGCATATTGATAGATAATTGTTAGCATCATTTGTTTTGTACACAGACTAAAGGAGGAAGTTATAAAATCATTTTCTGCTTGAATAGAAAGGGCTACATACATACATTTTTTCAATATATAATTGCAATGATATCTAAAATTTCAAAATGTTGGTTAATTTTCTGTAGCCAATAGCATGCCTTCTGGCATCAAGTTGAATCTCTATATTAATGTCTAATAAATTTTCCTAAAACATAGCTTTTCTCAGGCTATTTCTCTGATATGACTCAGATCCCTTATGTCACTGGTTCTACCATACTCCCTACTCTTCCATAAAAATAGTATTCCCCCATGTGGAGAACAGTATGGAGTTTCCTCAAAAAACTAAAAATGGAACTCCCATTTGACCCAGTGATCCCACTTCTAGGAATATATCCCAAGAAACCAGAAACACCAATCAGAAAGGATATATGCACCCCTATGTTCATAGCAGCACAATTTACAATAGCTAAGATTTGGAAACAGCCTAAGTGCCCATCAGTAGATGAATGGATTAGAAAACTGTGGTACATCTACACGATGGAATACTATGCTGCTGTAAAAAAGAAGGAACTCTTACCATTTGCAACAGCATGGATGGAACTGGAAAGCATTATGCTAAGTGAAATAAGCCAGTCAATGAAGGAAAAATACCACATGATCTCACACATTCATGGATAATAGAGACCATTACAAACTCTTGAACAATAATAGATACAGAGGCAGAGCTGCCTCAAACAGATTGTCAAACTGCAGCGGGAAGGCTGGGGAGGGTTGGGGGGCAGGAGGGAAGGGGGTAAGAGATCAACCGAAGGACTTGTATGCATGCATATAAGCA
>NW_005369060.1:734742-736168 GCF_000412655.1 Myotis brandtii | reverse complement strand
CTTTTCTGTTCTTAGTGTTCTCTCCCTTGTTTAACCATAGCATGAGCCCATCATGCACTTTGATGTATGTCACTTTATGACTTTTATTTTATTCCATAATTCATTACCCCAAATGGATGATAAACTGTTAGATGAATAAGAACCTTTAATTATAATTCTTTTATCCTTTATTGAACTCTAAATACCACTAGGCACAAAGCATGCGCATTTCATCCTATTGAACAAAAATGAGTAAACTTCAAGACCTATGGGTAAAAATACACATCACAATAAATATGTAGTTTCAATGATGTTAGTTTAAAAAGTTTGGTACATTTGGTAAGGAACACAACAATGAACCCATTTCTTTACCATTAATTCAATTGATGAAATAATATTTTTATTAATTACACTAAAATGAGACATGTATATTTTGAAACACCAACATTTCTCAGTCATAGCATTAATTTGGTTTAAACACCCTAGTTCAGCCGTGGGCAAACTACGGTCCGCGGGCCGGATCCGGCCCGTTTGAAATGAATAAAACTAAAAAAAAAAGATCGTACCCTTTTATGTAATGATGTTTACTTTGAATTTATATTAGTTCACACAAACACTCCATCCATGCTTTTGTTCCGGCCCTCCGGTCCAGTTTAAGAACCCATTGTGGCCCTCGAGTCAAAAAGTTTGCCCACCCCTGGCCTAGTGCAAAATGAATACTTGCTTAAGGATTATTAAGAACTTCAAGATGAGGGAAGCAGAGCATTAAATGAGGCGTGGGGCCTTCTGAGTATGGAGCCCATGTGACTGGATTCCCGCGAAGCTGGCCCTGCTCTTGCCTCCGATCAGGACAACTGGGAGGGGACACCTGCACTGTCTCCACTGATCCTTGAGGGCTCAAGCCAAAGTCACCCTCTGTGACAAAGCACCTTTGTTTGGCCTCCCTCACGTCCCAAACCCACTCCCCCACACCCTTACTATTCAGTTCCTCATATATCCCTTTCACCCAAATTCCCATCTCAGTTCTACTTCTGGGAACTGAAGGTCAGACAGGCAGGGACAACTCTGTTCTAACTGGATAACCACCGAAAAGGTCATTGCTGAGGCAACATGGTCTTATGTGGCACAGCTAACTTCTCTATTCCTTTTCTTCTTATAAGAAAAACTTCCAAAACAGATCTTAAAGAAGCACCGGGGCACTTCTGGGAAAATAGAGTCGATGTCCTTTACTTATTCCTCCACTAAACACCATTGACATTATATAGAAAACAACATAAGGAGTGTGGGGCGTGGTTACGGTGTTTTGGCCAGGTTCAAGCCTCGGACTAATGAAAGGACAGGGTCCTCTCATTGCCACATGCAAGTCCCAGCTGGAGGGCAGGGCCCCCCCAGCACAATCATTTACAACGGCTGTGGTTGTAAGCTTGAACCTATGGTCCGAACACGT
>NW_005369060.1:714839-733218 GCF_000412655.1 Myotis brandtii | reverse complement strand
ACCCCAGAGACAATGGGCCAAAGAGAGAGTAAGGACATCAATTAGTACGGTAATTCAATAATATGTACACAAAGTGATGGGGAGTTAAACTGAGCATTATATCCTAAAACATATTTCAAAATGCTGAAGATGGATATCCCAATCTCCAAACTTTCCAAATCATTGATCACTAGTTTCTGCTTCCATTTGCCAGCCCACTAAAACAGTCTACTCTTTTAAAGTGCAACCTTTGCATTACTTAACAAAGAAAATAGAGTCTCTTAGAAAGACAAATTTCACGTCTGTTTGCTGTTCTTGCATTTAGGAATATATTAAAAGATACATTCTTATTTCCAATCCTAATGGAAGTGACATTTGCTCCCTCTTCACAGGCAATTCCCTTCTGAACACTCATAATTCTCATCTCTTCAAAAAAATTGCTTCCCTCTGATTTTTGTATCTCTAAAATTACCCTTTTCATTAACTCATTCCTCTTAAACTAGGCTCTTCTACAACCCCCAATATTTTACTTTATCATATCTTCCTCACTCTCAAGATTCATGGCAGTGGACTTCATTAACAAACTCCTTTTCCTTGCCTCCCTTTTGTTCCAAATTGAAATTAGCTTTCTGGAGCCACAACTTGATTGAAACTTTCTTATCGAGTTCAATGAATATACTCATAAGTGTCTTTTGTATCTTTAATTTCTTGGTATGATATGGTGCTTATATTTCACATTACTCTTTTAAGAAATAAATGAAGTACATATTTTACTGAGTTTTAATAAGCTTTTGTATCTTCTTGTGGCCTAAA
Organism: Myotis brandtii; assembly: GCF_000412655.1. Taxonomy (NCBI): domain Eukaryota; kingdom Metazoa; phylum Chordata; class Mammalia; order Chiroptera; family Vespertilionidae; genus Myotis; species Myotis brandtii. Next base: position 732,426 of record NW_005369060.1, on the reverse strand, counting down.
TGCTTTGCAAGAACATTAGAAATTCAACTGACTGATCAAGAAACAAAATGCCTACAGGATTGCTGAAATAATCTTATATTTTCGCCAAAAGCCAGCTATTATATAATATATCGTATATATCAACAGTTAGTTTAAGGATAACACATTATAGCTTTCATTTATTTTTTCTTCAATCAATGTTGGTAAAATATTTAACAATCCTATATAATAAAAGTCTAATATGCAAATTGTCCCTTCGACCAGAAGTTCAACTGGGAGTTCAACCAGGAGTTTGAACAGGGGGCTGGGCCAGCCGGCCAATAGTCTGTGGCCCCTCCCCCTGGCCAACCCAGCCCAATCGGCCCCAATTGGGGCAGGCAGGCCAGACTCCACCTGTGCATGAATTCATGCACTGGACCTCTAGTATATTATAACAAGGTGACATACAACCTCTAAATGGTGCATAATGATTTCACTTTCCTAGCATTAACAAATGGTAGATAATTATTGTTAAATAAATGAATGCAAAAAAAAAGAAATGCAGAAGAAAAAATAAAAAAATAAAGTAAATGCATATTTTCTCATTAAAGTAATTCAAAATATTGATCTTTGAATTATTTATTTAAACAGCAATTTCAGCAGAAATATGCAGAAATTTTGAGAGCTCATAAATAAAGTAAATGCATATCTTCTCATTAATATAATTCAAAATATTGATCTTTGAATTATTTATTTAAACAGCAATTGAAAGTATGCATATTTTAAGGTAAGTTGGAAGAAAAGAAGTCCATGAAATATATTCATAATAGGGAGTAAGTTAAATATACATGATCAACTAAAGGGAAAAATTAGAGCCAAGCCAACCCTACTTTTGTAATAAGATAGAAATCTCAAAATAAATAAACTGGCTTAGCAATTGCGTAAGGATTAATTTCCTGTTATAGTTTAGGCTGAAGTGAATGCACGACTATTCTCATGGCTTTCTAACTGCTTTTCCAGCTCATATTCTGTCTCTCAATGATTTTACCACTCCTATAAGATTTATCTTCCCAAATAAAAGATCTCATCATGCTTATTGTCTGCACAAAACCTGTAATATCTCCCTTGACCACTACATCAGCTATGCTTCCATGATGCTCCAATAAGTCTCCTGCAGAACGGAAGCAGGCAGACTCTGTGTCCAGCTTCCTAGACTGGTTTTATGGCTTCCATACTTATCAGCTATAAGTTTGATGGGCATGGTAATTAAAGTTCTCTGTACTTTGGTTTTCTTATTTAAAAAACACAATAGTGATTTTAATGAGTACAATGTTATTGCAAAAATTAAGAGAAATACTTCATGACATGTTAGGAATAGTGTCCTACTCCATGATGAGCACTTGATAAGAATGAGCTATTACTTTATTATTGCTGTTGTTGTTGCTATTTGAGATTCAAAGTAACATAAGATTGTCTATATGTGATAGATGGTTTTATATATGTTGTCTATTTAACTTGAACAAAAAATTTCTAAAATAGAAATTAGTATTCCTTTTTTACAAATAAGGAGACTAAGATCCAGACATGTTCAATAACTTCTGTAAATTCGTACAGTGACTGAGTGCTACAGGCAACTTCCAGCCCAGGTTTCCTGACTTCATGTGGAGGGTACTTTTTACTGCACAAGAGCTTCCCTTCCAGGTTGTCACCTAGTGCTCCACGCTGAAGAATACTGGCTTATAGTCCTGGCTATGAGTTTGAATCCCTGTTGCTTACAATTCATACAAACTCTCCGAGCTCAGTTTTCTCCACTGTAAAAGATGGGCAGTGATGCTAGTTTTAGAAAAGTATTAAGAGGATTATTTCATTTAGTACAGTAGATGGTGTATACCATGTGCATTATTTTATAAAAGATACATATTTATTATTAGTTTTATTAATTTACATTGATACAATTTCATGCTATCCTAACTTCTCACACTTTACACCCTGGTTTCCATGCCTTAATCTTCCCTGTGCTCATCTCTGTCTTTTGAAAATGTGCCCATCCTTCGTAGAGAAATGTTTTCCTTTGTTCCAAAGCATTGACTTATTCTTTAACTAGATGCAGACCCCCACTCCCTTGTCCAAGTTCTGTGGGACTTGATATACTTCATCATTGAGAATTTTCCTTATTAAGTGTGCATATCTTGTAATCTGTAATTACACAGCAATATTTTTGCTGCAAAGTGTACAAATGTTCACACTCATTAGGATAAATAAAGACTATATAAACAGGCTCATATTGGTCCTGGTCATATTCTAACACATGTATAATAGTAGGCTAGCATGCACTGCCAAATAATTACATTAAAACATTTCAAGTTTTTTATTTTATTTTAAGATTGCACATAAATTATTATAGACTTGTATAACTTCCTTGGTTCCCCTCCCTGGATTTGTAGGTTCTTTCTCAAATTTCTGTGGTTTCTATCTAGCACAATTGTGTATTTACTCATGTTATTCTCCATGACTGCAGGATCTCTAAGAGCAGAGAGTGTACTAGTATCTTCATCTTTGTATGCTCTTCAGGACTGAGGATGTTCTGAACTCCCACTAGGTGTGTTAGGTATACTTTATAAGCAAGAAAAAATTCACATCAATATTCTGAATGTGTAGTTGGTGCTAAAAGTACTGTCTTCCAAATATGACAATACTTTTTTTTCATGATAATTAATATACATTGAGTGATAATTCAAGCAATTTTTTTAAAGCAGTCTAAATTGTACTGGTATTAAATTCCATAAGATGATCTCATAAGGAATTTAACCTATTGATGGTCTGTTTGAATTAGGATCCCAGAAAAGGTAGGCAATGGTCCAAAATTTCAAATTCTAATCTAAATTTGGGAAATTGGGACATGATGGGTGAACATTTTTAGCATCTTATTTAGCAATTTATAAGTAAGTTATATAAAAGTCAAAGATGGTATTTTTTTTTTACTAAAATTGATTAATGCTGTGTGTTTATAAACATTTTTCTTCTTAGTGATGATATACTTTAGAAGAAGAAACAGTAATTCATGCCACCTCACCTATATGTTGTCCATACATGTGATAAAAGAAGCTGAAACAATATGCAGTGTTTGTGGGTCCATAAGGGTTTTTGGGAGCGATGCTGAAGACAGGGCTGAGAAGTCGAGCCTTTTCGCCTTCCAATCTTGGTCGCGATGTCTCAATGTACATATAAAAACCTTTAAAAAGACAAAATAAAATGTTTAAATATATTGTTATTAGGGAACATGCAATTTGAAAATGTTGATAAGTGTTAGAATTCTTATACAAGTACAGATTGATAAAAGGATTGGCATCTCATTTATGAAATCTGTAAATGTATGATATTATATAAAGAATAAAGGATTTACACACTTAAAAAACACTTTAAAATGTATAAAAATGTAAGACAAAATTAGAACTTTACACTTAATTTCAAAACATTATCCTAGTCTGTCAACTATATGTGTCTCAATTCTGAGAGAAAATTAATGTCTATAAACCTTGGAAATACCTGAATTATTGATACTGTGCAAAATTTTTTTAAATATTTTATTCCACAATCTTTAAATCTATAGCTAAGTGTTCTCTTGCCTTTTATATTAGTGGCATTTCTAACATCCCAAGGTTGAAGTATGTTTGTTATTAACACATTTCATACCCTCATACCTTCTTTGGAGCCACTACGATCAGCATTAGGTCCTGTATTTGGAGTATATTTTGTATTTCTTGTTGCAGTACTTTGCTTTGTCCAGTCAAAATTATCTGTATCATCTTGTGTGAACAAACAAATGTTACCATCTTCAAATCCACAATGAAATTCTCCTGTTAACAAAATTTAATTAAAGTGATTATTATTAATTGAAGTAATACAAACATTGCAATATTCTTATAGGAGAAATTTAAATCATTATACAGCAATAAAATAATGCAAAATTGCAGTAATGAAATCAGAGCCATAAGAGCCATAATTGTGTAAAAGATTACAACTAGACATAAAATAATTTTATTTTAATGAAAAAGACAATAATATATAAATCAGTCTCTTGTTTAATAATTTAAACCAAAACCATTTTCTTCTGAAATATTCAGATAACTAAAAGACCATAATTCACCTTTGATTTATGGCTAAAGAGTTTTCCCAACTTTGTTTTTCAGTATAGGAACAATTCAAGCTAAACTGTCAATTAGAAAATCATCTTTTAAATTTACCTGGAAGCATGTTAAAGCTATATATACTGAGATACTTTCATGTATACCCATTTACACAAATGGAAGATTACTTATGGGAAGCTAATGACAAATTATTTTAAATGGTAGTTAATGTTTCATACTTTGTATGAATACTAGAGGCCCAGTGCACCAAATTCGTGCATTGGGGGGGGGTTGTGTTTTCTCAGCCCATCCTGAACCCTCTCCAATCTGGGACCCCTCTCACAATCTAGGACTGCTGGCTTTTAACTGCTCACCTGCCTGCCTACCTGATTGCCCCTAACTGCTTCTTCCTGCCAGCCTGAACCCCCTCTAACCCCTCCCCTGCCAGCCTGGTCACCTCTAACTGCCCCCCCCCCACAGGCCTGGTCCCCACCAACTGCTCTCCCCTGCATGCCTGGTCCCCCCTAACTATCTTCCCTGCAGGCCTGGTTCCACCCCCCCAACTGCCCTCCCCTGCAGGCCTGGTCCCCCTAACTGCCCTCCCCTGCAGGCCTGGTCGCGCACAACTGCCCTCCTCTGCCGGCCATCTTGTGTGTTGGAGTGATGGTCAATTTGCACATTACCCCTTTATTATATAGGATGGGTTTGCAAGTTGGGAGTGGAGCCCTAGCAGTTGGGACCATGCCCCTGAATCAATCTTTATATTTCTTTATACTAACAATGAACTATCTGAAAGGGGTTTAAGAAAAATTAATATTATTAAAATATTCATAGTACCCAAAGTGATCTATAGATACAATGCAGTCCCTACAAAAATAGCAATAGCATTTTTTTATATAAAAATACAAAAAAATTTTTCTACTGGTGAGCTTCATGTGAAACCACACATGAGATCCCAAGCTGCCAATACAATTATGAACAAGAATAAAACTGGAGGCATTTTAAAATATAAAGTTACAGTAATCAAAAGAGTATGGTGCTTGCACACTATTGGTGGGAAAGTAAATTGATGCATCATGGAAAATAATATGGAGGTTCCCCCAAAAATAAAATATAGAATTACCATATGATCCAATAATCTGTCATATGAGTCTACATGCAAAGGAAATTAAATCAGGACTAAAAGAGATATGCACTCCATGTTCATTACAATATTATTCACAGTAGCCAAGTTATAGAAACAGCTTAAGTGTCTGTTGATAAATGAAAAGATAAAAAAATTGTGGCAGATATATTCCATGGGGTATTTTTAAGCCTAAAAAATATAAGGCTATCCCACCATCTATACTAATAAAAGGGTAATATGCTATTAGACTGGATGTCCTTCCGGACATCATTCCGGATGAAGCTGAGGCAGAGGGAAGCCCAGCTCTCAGGTACCTGCCAGTGGCCAGAGTGAAACCCGGGTCCGGAGTGCCAGAGAGAAGCCGATGCAGGCAGCCAGGGGAAGGAAGGCCTACTCTTGCACAATTTCATGCATCAAGCCTCTAGTTTGCAATAAAATGGATGAAACTGGAGGACATTATACTAGGTGAAAAAGCCAGACACAGAAAGAAATAGAATCTAATAAAAGTGAAAATCATAGAAGCAAAGAGTAGAATGAAGGTTGCCAGGGGTCAGAGGAGATGGAAAAGGAGAGATGTTGGACAAAGGGTAGTAACTTTCAGTTATGCAGGATAGGTTCTGGAGATCTGCTGTTCAACATTGTGCCTGTAGCTAACAATGCTGCATTGTACACAGAACATTTGGTGAAGAAGGTAGGTATAATGTTAACTGTTTTTATCATAATAAAATGAGACACAATTTACATTTACCAATAAAAGTAAAACTGAGGGCTTTCCCTTTGAATTTAAGGAATATTTTTTGTTTTGTTTTTGTTTTCAGATTCAAGAATCACTGAATCTCTTTGTGTTTAATTATATTGTATATTCTGATTAAGAAGATTCGCAGGGACTATAACATTTTGGAGATTCAAACTCAGCACATTTCTGGATAAACAATATGCCACATAAAATATTTACTAACACATATTTGTGTCACGAATCTTACACTAAACAAGACATGACTACCTGATACTACCAGTTGAAGATCTAATGTTGATGACAGAACTTAGTTATATTCATGGGTAGGTATCTTTTAGGTAGAATATGAAATTCTTTAGTTGCTATTTTGGAGTCATAATAAGGAAAATGTTTAATTTTAAATATTTTTATTTTCTTAATTACATATTATATACACAAACAAAATGTCCTAAAACAAAGGTAAAGATTGAAGATTTCAGCTTGTACATCTTCTGTCAAAACTTTCTTTTTGGGTATTATAAAAGATTGTGTGTAATGATTTTTTATAGAATCATTTTAACATACATTTTGTGCAATTTATTTAGCCTTGTTTAAAAATATGCTTGCCTTTAAAAACAAAAAAAAATGGAGTATTTAAGTCTCTCATAGCAAGATTAAGCTACAACACAGCTTATGACAATTTAAGACTTTCCTATAATTTTATATCTGCCTAAACTTTCATAATTAGGGTTATTTTACATATGATCTAAGTTGTTTAGAATAAATTTGAGGGAAATATAAAAAACAATTTACATTTGAACAAAAATATATAAGTAATCTCAATAGTTCATTGCTTCTGTAGATATATATCTTTACAGTGAAAAACCTATTACTACAGAGATTTTTTTGAAAAGTTGGCAGGTAAAATGAAAAAAAAAACACCCCACTATATAGAACTATCATAATTTTATGATTATCCTGTCAATTTATATGAGGTAATTATAGATGTATGCAAAAAGTCTATTCATAAAAATATTCATTGAAATAAAAAATATCTTCATAGTTAATGAAAATTCACTCATCTATAAAACCTTATCAAAAGTCAATGTCATTGAAATATTAAAATATTTCAAAAAATAGAAAAGTAATAAAGTCCATGATTTTCACAAAATGTGGAACTGAAGATTGACTTTGTTTTGAATTGGCAGGTTTTCAGGGACTACATGGACATAAATAAGTATATTTAAAATATTCTCTGTTACTTGGTATCCAAAATTTTACTTCCCTGAATCATTTCCAATATGGTGAAGAATGAAAATTCAGGAATGAGTAGCCTGATGCCCAACAGTCCTCTAGTCCAATGTCCCTTTTCCCCCACCTACGCTCTTTTTTTACTTTATTTTGTTTTTCAGCTTTACTGAGGTATAATTGACAAATAAAATTGTATATATTTAAGGTGTACAACTTGATGTTTGGATATGAACACACATTTTGAAATGATGACCACTATTAAGTGAATTAACATATCCATCACTTCACATACCACAGTATCACAGTTATCATAATCTTTTTTTTCTTTTGTTTTGAGAATGCTTAAGATCTACCCTATTGGCAAATTCCAATGATACAATACGGTATTGTCAAATATAGTCACCATGCTGTACATTAACTCTCCAGAGCTGACTCATCTTGCATAACTGAAAGTGCATACCCTTGTCCAATATCTTCCTATTCCCCTCCCTCTTCTTAGCAACAACCATTCTGCTCCCTGAATCTGATTTTGAATATTTTAGACTCCACATATAAGTGATATCATGCAGTATTTGTCCTTCTCTGTCTGGTGTATTTCAATTAGCATAAGGAGCCAGGTTTATCCATGTAGCTTCGAATGATAGAATGACTTTTTTTTTTAAAGTTGAATAGTGTTCTCTTGTATGCATATACTGCATTTGCTTTATCCATTTATCTTTACATGGATATTTAGATAGTTTAATGTCTTGGCTATTTTGAATACTGCTACAATACACTTGGAATAATAGGTACCTCTTAAAGATTGAGATTTCATTTCCTTTGTATTTATAATAAGAAGTGGGATTATTGGATCATATGTTTGTTTGTTTTTTAATATCTGGAGGCATCTCCATACTGTTTTCTCTAATGGCTGCTAAAATTACATTGCTGCCAACTGTGCACAATGCTTAATTGAAGAGACTATCCTTTCTCCATTGTGTGTTCTTGGCACCCTCACTGGAAATCAGTTGACCATAAATTTATGGATTTATTTCTGGGATCTCTATTCTGTTCCATTGGTCTAAATACCAATTTTTATGCCAGTACCATGCTCCTTTGATTACTATGGCTTTGTAATATATTTTAAAATCAGAATGTGTGATGCCTCCAACTTTGTTCTTGTTGCTCAAGATTACATGGACTATTTAGGATCTCTTGTGGTTCCATATGTATTTTAGGTTTGTTTTACTATTTCTATAAAGAATGCCATTGATTTTTTATAGGAATTGAATCCATAGATAATTTTGTTTAATATGAATATTTTAACAATATTAATTCTCCCATTCCATGAACACAGAATGTCTTTCCATTTAGTTGTGTGTTTTATTTCCTTCAACAAGTTTTTGATTTCTTTGGCTAAGTATATTACTAAGTATTTTATTCTTTTTTGTTGTTATTGTGAATGGGATTTTCTTAATTTCATTTTCAGATAGTTCATTATTAGTGTATAGAAAGCCACTGTTTATTGCTTGTTGATTTTGTATTACACCATTTTACTAAATTTGTTCATCATTACTAACTTTGGACTGATATCATAAGTAATTAAAGTAAATCCTCTTTTTAGTTTTAAGTGGTTTCTGAGAGTTAGGCAGATTTTCAAATATACTATCTATAATAATAAAAGCATAATATGCTAATTAGACCAGACAGTTGAACGACCTTCCAGACATCCTTCCGGACAACCTTCCAGATGAAGCCAGGGCTGCGAGGGCCAAGCCCCTTGCACAATTTCATGCATCGGGCCTCTAGTATAAATATATTTTACATACATTTTTATATTACAAATATATTTATATATACACTTATTATATTATGCACATGTTTCATATACATACATATCATCTTGTACTCATAATCTCTAATTTACAGCAAAAATGTTCAAAAGATAATTTCCTCAAAGTTTTAAATTTCAACAATTTTACAGACTGCAGAACCTAAATCAAACCAAATACACTTCTCAAAAAATTAAAAACCTCTTTATAATAGAAAATTGCAACTCCATACTTGAGAGGCCCAAGAACTCATTTCACTTTGATTTCATATACTTTTTGGTTGCCACAGTTGAGCCACAGGCTAAAACTCAGGTTTGGTCTGAAAGCACCCTTCCTGACGAAATGAGCAGTGTGTTAGAAGGGCCAGGGAGCACTGCTGATGTGTATTGGAGCCTGTAGAACGTGGCTCTCTTGACCATTAATCATCTTTCCTGTCAGTTAACATTTTCAATCAAAAAATAATAAAAAATAGAAGGCCCTTGTCTTTTAAATTTGACAAATGCATTTTTTTTAGGTCTAATGAAGAACCAGACTGTGACAAATTGTTATGAAATTATATGTTTTGGGAATGGATATTTTGGATAAATTCACTTAAGCATTATGTAAGTTGATAAAATACAAAAGAACATTTAGGATTAGTATGATTTGTTGCAATATATAAAGCCTTATATCACATTTATTATCATTTAAACATAACACTTATTAATTATTGTCCTATAATTAATTTTTACTATTAAGAAGATGTTTCAGGCATACTATAATTTATAATTTAGCTAACATATATTCTAAATATTTTAAAATTTCATTATCAAGACAATAATCATTTTTGAAAGAAATATTGCTAAATAATATTATAAGAATTCATTAAAAATAATTATTAAGAACATATAAGATTTAGCAGCATTTTCTTCATTTGCAGAAACAACTCATATTCAAAACAGAAGTACTTAATATTTTTAACTTTATTTTTCTCATTTAGGTGTTTTCCTGAACTATTTAATTTTCACTTTCCCTTCAATTTCATTAACAATATAATTACTGGAAGGTGTGTTTTAATTAAATGTGGAGGATAAACAATAAGTATATTGTAACTAACTGAAATATTATAGTAAAATTACAGTAACAGAAAACAAGCTTGCTAGGAGCTTGGTGCAAGGAGATTTAACTACAAAGGAGCAGAGGAAAATTTTAGGGGTGATGTAACTTTGTGGTGCTGGTTACATGGCTGCGTTGGTCAACAGTTCTTAAATGTCTTTAATAGGGTGGCTTTTACCATATGTAAATCAGACCTTGAAAATAAATGACAAAAATTAAAAATATTACAGCATTTACAAATAAGATCTCAGGTAAAAGCAATGTAACTCAGGGAAAGAAAAAATAACTTTCCATAGCAAAAATCTAAAACAAAACATTACCTTCTTTTGCATGTTGGCCTATTTAGTTCTCTTATTGAATAATGTCTGGCTAGTTGGTTAAGAACCTGAATCTATAAATGGCTTTGTTTGATAAAATATTTTTATTATATGTATTTAGGACCTGAAGGCAATACCAGGGTTAAATAAATCAATTAATAAGAAAAAATGTAACTTGTCAATAACATAAAAATAATTATTCTTGATAACTTACAGGAATTATTGTGTAATGTTTAGTAAAAATCTTTATTTTAAACAACTCTCAGCTTCCATCATATTGACTATTCATTAAAAACCAAAAGGTACACAGCTAATGGAAAGCTTTGATATAGAAGGTTATGCTGGAAATTGTTTTAAAAATAAAAATCCAATCTTTGACTAAATGTAAAATGCTTGCTGAGGAAAAGATATTGGTAACTATGACCTAACAGTTCCAAGCTTCTTAAAGAAGCATTAACAAACAGGTGTGCGTGCGTGTGTGTGTGTGCATACATATACAGGATGGGGCAAAAGTAGGCTTACAGTTGTTTGTATGAAAAATAATACAATAATTTATAAATAATAATACAAGAATAAACTGTTTCCCGTAGTCACAACTGTAAACCTACTTTTGCCCCACTTTGTACTTTTTACATACATACTAAAATGTATGTACATATTTTTCTCTATATGAATTCTGTTTTAAAATTAATTTTATTATAAAAAAACAATATTTTTGTAACTACTTTGAATGGAAACTCATGTCTAGTGCTCACACAAGAGTAAATTGATGTCATAAAGTTACTGACTAGGAAATTAGTATATATTTCCTAGTGAAATGACAGTCAAAATATTTTCTACCACTAGGATAAAACTAGTAAAAATCTGATGAGCAAAAAAATAAAATAAAAAAAGAAGAAGAAGCTTTCAAATTCTAAATTGTCTCTCATTAAGACACACTTCTGGCTTTTGTAACTTTTGAGCAGCATACTCCAGACACACTGAGCTTTTACTCAGTTATTATCTGCATATGACTTTCTTTTCAATGACAGGTATGCCTTTCTTCATCTTCACCTAAGCAACCTATATTCAACTCTCAGACCCCAGCTCAAATATCATCTCTTCTGTAAAATTTTCTCCTTTGCCAAGTGATTAGTAATACTTATATTGTATTGAGATAGTCTGTGAGCAAACACTCCATCTACTAGTTATTTACATATATCTATTGCTTAGTAGATAGAAGCTGTTTAAAAATTTTTACTTGAGTTGAAATACTTGTAAAATTTATCCTGTATCTAGTTTTAATTTTCCCATGACAACTCTTTTTAAACATTTCTAATTAGTGTGCAGTCAGAGAACTTACTTTGAAAGGAATTATAATCAATATAGTAATTAACTAGCAATAGTACCATGGGGAGAAGCCAGAGAGATTCTTATTTATACAATTAATTCATCCTGAAACTGTCATTCATTTGTTCTCTTAACAAATGATCATTTGAACAAATATCAGGTGCTATGATAGACACATAGATAGTAAGATATAAGGAGAAATTAGAAACAGATATTGTTTTTAAATATTTTGTAATTTACTGGAGGATTAGCTCATCACACAGATGAAGATAAATTATTATGGGAACTCAAAAAGAGGAAATACTTAGTGAAGCAAGATGCATTTGTACTAAACCGTATAATAAAAGTGAACATTAAAGAGTTGATAATAGTACCCACTTCAAGGGGTCATTTCTAATGATTAAATAAACTTTTATATATGAAAGAAATATTTAAACAATAGAAATCTATAAAATATTCAATATTAAAATTTGAATATGGAAAAATGGAGTCAAAGAGAATCTTTAGTGGAAAATATAGCAAGAACAGAGATTCCATAGTTTTGTCTTTGTTATATAGGAAGTGAAAGACCATTGCAGAAAAGGAACTACAGTAAAATGAGAATAAAGACTTGGACATTTTCTTCCCTAAGTATAGGAAATGGAGAATTTTGGATGGATGGGAGTAAGAGTGCAAAGGGGCTCTTCATTCTTTTATTAGCCAAGAACAATATATTCTAACACACAAAATCAATTCTTAATTTTAATGTGAAATATTATTAAAACAATGGTGACCAGATTATCTCCTTTTTTCCATATAAGATTGGTATACAGAGTAGTGATCCATTAAAAATCATTTTTTTTTACCCCCAATCCTCACCAAAGGATATGTTTTTTATTGAATTTAGAGAGAAGAGGAAGGGGTAGAGAGAAAGAGAAAAACATTGATTTGAGAGAGAAACATTGATCAGTTGCCTCCAGTCAGCACCCTGACTAGGGATCAAACCTGCAACTTAGGTATGTGCTCTGACTGGGAATTGAACCCACAATGTTTTGGTGTATAGGATGGGATGATGCTCTAACCAACTGAGCCAATCAGCCAGGGCTCCATGAAAAATCTTGTTTAAACCATTCAAATACCAATTTTCTAAGTAACAATAGTCTTTATGAGTGGAATGTAAAAATAAAAAATGAGAATTAAAGAAAAATAATAGCAATAAAAATGATATGTAATGCCATAATAGAAAAAAATAATTCCACAGTTACACAAATAACAAATATTAAGCAAGTTGGGGTAAATGACTCCATATTTAGAAAAAAATTATTAAAATCAATATTAATATTAAATAATTTGTCTTTATAACCATTTCCTTTGAAACTTAAAATTTACACTTAAAGCTGGTTTTATTGATTCTTAGCCAGGATATTTTAAACCTAATAAGAACAGTTGCTAAATAGTATTCGTATGTCTATGCATTTTCTATTTTCTTAAGTATAAAATACAATGTAATTCTTAAAGTAAAAATATACTTACTCAAATGAGGATTAACAGGAGCTACAAAAAAGCAAAAAATAATGTTAGAATGGCTTGAATGTCTTTTAGCAATAAAAGTCTAATCAGTGTCTCATAGTTTTTTACCAAAACTTAATGATCTTCCCCACTGTGACCATGGAGAATTATATTTGCAATCCATTTTGTTCGAGGGGATTAACAAGACCCTACTTTGGAGCTCAGCAATAACAGCCTGAAAGTACCCAAAGATCAATGTTTAATAGCATGTGGAATTTGTCATCTTCCAAAAAATGGAGTTGCTGACCTTTTATATCTTAACCAGTTCTAAGCAAAATGCAGAAATATAAACTGAGGCTGACAATAGGACAATATATAATCTAGATGTTTTAATAATGAAAGCAATTATCCAATAGAGAGTACACCTTAGTTTTTTTGGCTGCTATTTACTTCTGGTGAAAATAAAATGGTATATATGAAAGTAAAGCAATCTTCATATCACATGATGTATGTGTCCTAAAACAAATCGCCACTTCAGTAATGCTTTGTTTAATTACATTCACACACAGGTGTGCACACACAAATAGTTTTCAAATGTTAAGCAACACATTCGAATTTTTGTGCACCAGAAGAAATATTTATCTTAAAAAGGCTAATTGTGTTTGCAAAAAAGTAACAATTGATTTTTTTAAAGAATGTATTTTTATTGCTTTTTTAAACAGAGGAAGGGAGAGGGAGAGAGAGAGAGAGAAACATCAATTGGCTGCCTCCTGCGCACCCTCTGCCCTGGATGGAGTCCACAGTCTAAGCATGTGCTCTGACAGGTAATTGAACCAGCAATCTTTTGATGCACTCAATCAACTGAGCCATACCTACCAAAGCACCAATTGCTTTCTAGTTGAAGAGTATTAAACACTTTAAATTTTACTAAAAGAACACCAGCAATCTTTTGATGCACTCAATCAACTGAGCCACACCTACCAAAGGACCAATTGCTTTCTAGTTGAAGAATATTAAACACTTTAAATTTTACTAAAAGAACAAAAATATATCTACCCTAAAAGACAAATGGTATCTGTAGATATTGAGAAATTATTTTTTATTTTTTATATATTTTATTGATTTTTTACAGAGAGGAAGGGAAAGGGATAGAGAGTTAGAAACATCGATGAGAGAGAAACATCGATCAGCTGCCTCCTGCACATCCCCTACTGGGGATGTGCCCGCAACAAAGGTATATGCCCTTGACCAGAATCGAACCCGGGACCCTTCAGTCCGCAGGCCAATGCTCTATCCCCTGAGCCAAACCGGTTAGGGCGATATTGAGTAATTATTTATCACTTGGAAAGAAAGTTCCATTCTCTATGAAGGAAAGCATTATTGTAGTCTCCCAAGATTACAATGGGTAGCTATTCTAACCTGCAAAAGTTTATGTACTCTACTGTTAATTCCTATGTTAGATATTAACCACTTACGTTAAACTTGGGACTCTACTAGTGAAGTATGAAAGTCAATAGATGTATAACATGCAAAAACATGTTCATATGTAATGTTACATTAGTACATTGAGATCAATTTTAACAAAGTGAGTTAGTTTCCTAATCAATTACTTACTTTTGCTATTTCCACATAGAGAAGACAGACCATTCCAATTACTTTAGTTGTTTTTATTATTCTGTATTCCCCATTAAAAATGATGAAATAATTCCCCATTAAAAATGATGAAAGAAGAAACTATACATTCACTAGTTCCATTGAAATGGAGAAAAAATAATTGTTTTTCTTTCAAAATATCAATGTATTTTAATTGAAAGTTAATTTATAAAAATCAAAATTATTTCATAATTAAAATAATATAATATTGTCTATGTATTACCTTTCAAAGGAGTAAACATCTCTGAATTATAATTTAATTCTAAGAAATAATTCACAACTACAGTTCAATTTCAATTATAGTTCACTTTCAATATTATTTTGTACTAGTTTTAGGTGTAGAGCATAGTGGTTACATAATCATATACTTTAGAAAGTGTTCCTCCCAATATTTCCAGTACCCACCTGGCACCATACATAGTTATTGCAATATTATTGACTATATTCTCTATGCTGCACTTTACATCCCTGTGACTATTTTGTAACTATCAATTTTTACTTCTTAATCCCTTCATCCTGTCCCCAACCTCCCGCCCCTATGGAAACCACCAATCAGATCTCTGTGTCTGAGTGACCAGACTGAATTTTAATTGTCTTCTCATATGACATTTTTAGTCACAAAGCTCAGTAAAAATAACACAATTATCCTTGTGAAAATTTGCCATTATAAGTTCTGAATAATGAAATGAGTTCATTTCCTTATTTCAATGGAACTTGATGTCTAATTTCATATAAATACAGGTATACAGTTAAAGTATATTTTATTCCAACCTATATTAAATTAGTAATTTTAATGAAATGTTTACGATTTTAATAGGTATACTTAAGAATGTAAAGATAATTAAAGAAAATTACAACTAAGCATACTATTTATTTTCAAGATTTATTTATTTATTTTATTTTATTTTTGTTACTCCTCACCTGAGGATATTTTTCCATTGATTTTTAAAAGAGAGTGGAAGGGAGGGGGAGAGACACACAGAGAGAAACATTGATGTGAGAGACACATTGATTGGTTGCCTCCCTGCACCCATCTGACAGGGGTCAGGGGTTGAGCCTGAAATCAAGGTACAAGTCCTTTACTGGAATTGAACCTGGGACTCTTCATTCTGCATACTGAAGTCTATCCAATGAGCCAAACTGGAGCTCCAGATTTTTTATTTTAGTTTGTGGCCTCATATCCTATATAATAAAAGCCTAATATGCTAAGTGTCTTATCGTTCATTTGGCCATTCGATCAGTCACTATGATGTGCACTGATCACCAGGCGGCAGATGCTCTGACTGATAGGTTAGCTTGCTGCTGGGGTCTGGCCAATCAGTACTGGGCGAGATGGGCCAGACACGCCCTGGAGCCCTCCCATGGTCTCTCCCTGGCCCTGATCAAAATTATTTCATAATTAAAATAATATAATATTGTCTATGTATTATCTTTCAAAGGAGTAAACATCTCTGAATTATAATTTAATTCTAAGAAATAATTCACAACTGGTTCTACTGAGTTTATAGTTTCATAATTGTTTAACTTTATAAGACACCAAAACTTTCTGAATCTAATATCTTCAACTTTTAAATAAATAAATATTAATGCATAGTTTCTAATACCCCTCCATATTAAACAGTCCAAGTTTTATAACTTGGGGGTAAGGAAAATAAACATTAGATAAGAGGAGATATTGTATTATGTACCCACCAGCCAAAGTCAAATCATCTTCTGTCACCACATACTTGGCAACTTTACCCTTTACTACTCCCCACCCCGTTGGGGTGGTGGGCACACAATGCAATATACAGATCATGTGTCATTGAAATGCAAACTTAAAACCTATCTGATCTCATTAACCAATATCACCCTAATAAATTTAATTAAAACTAAAATAAAAGATAAGAGGAGATAATATTTCATATTTTAAAAAACATATAAAACTAAAACTTCAGAAAAATATATTGGGATGCTATCTAGTGTCTGTCCAATGAAATAATGGTAGTGATTAAAAAATATCAATTGTATTCTGCATAATATATAAATATCACTAACATTAAAGGTACTAGAGGCCTGGTGCATGAAATTTGTGCACTGGGGGGCGGGGGTCCCTCAGCCCAACCTGCCGCCTCTCACAGTCCCGGAGCCCTCAGAAGATGTCCTACTGATGCTTAGGCCCACTCCCCATGGAGCAGTCAGGCCATGGAGGCTCGGAGCAGGTGCCCCGTGTGTGTGTGTGTGTGTGTGTGTGTGTGTGTCTGTGTGTGTGTGTGTGTGTGTGTGTGTCTGCTGGGGGCCTGCCCCCAGCTGTGCTGTGGAGGCTCAGAGCAGGCGCCCCTCTGTGTTGATCTCTCAGGCTCCAGCTGAGCATGGTATTATTCTCTCAGATTGGGGCTGCACCCGGCCCCTCCTCCTGAGCCGGTTGTGACCATTACGGAGTCTTAACCTCATTTGCATATTACTTCTTTTTATATATATAGATATATATATTTTTTTGGTTAATCCTCATCTGAGGATATTTTTCCATTGATTTTTAGCGACAGTGGAAGAGAGAGAAGGAAAGTCAGAGAGAAACATCGATGTGAGAGAAACATACTGATCGTTTGCCTCCTGCACAAGCCCTGACCAGGGCCTGGGCGGGGGAGGAGCCTGCAACCAAGGTATGTTCCCCTGACCAGAATCAAACCCAGGACCCTTTGATCCACAGGCCGACGCTCTATCTACTGAGCCAAACC
>NW_005369060.1:695673-712093 GCF_000412655.1 Myotis brandtii | reverse complement strand
ACCTCATTTGCATATTACTTCTTTTTATATATATAGATGTTTTATTTTTTTTTTTGGTTAATCCTCATCTGAGGATATTTTTCCATTGATTTTTAGTGAGAGTGGAAGAGAGAGAGGGAAAGTCAGAGGGAAACATCGATGTGAGAGAAACATACCGATCGGTTGCCTCCTGCACAAGCCCTGACCAGGGCCTGGGCCAGGGAGGAGCCTGCAACCAAGGTACGTGCCCCTGACTGGAATTGAACCCAGGACCCTTCGGTCCAGAGGCCGACGCTCTATCTACTGAGCCAAACCTGCTAGGGTATAGATATTTTCAAAGGACACATTTAAAAAAGATGCAGTGATTCTAATACCTTTACATTCTTTGATCTTTAATGAATATTCCACTCTACATTACACAAGGTAACACAAAAGTAGGTTTACAATTGTATGTGAAACACAGTTTATTCTTGTATTATTATTTATCAATTATTGTATTATTTTCCATGCAAACTACTGCAAGTCTACTTTTGTTCTATCCTATATATATCTTAATCTTTTCATGAAAATTGAACATCACACCCAATATACTCTGATTAATGAGAAAAGAGTGAAGAAAAAGTGGTTTAATATGAAAAATAAGTTTTAATGAGTTATTAATTTCACTTTACTTTTTATTTATGATAGTATTCACTCTTACATAAAAAATATACTTAATGTTAAACAGAATGTAGACTTTCAACTGCAAAAATATACATTGTATTATCTTTTTAAGTCAAACTCTGATGACAAAAAAGTAATATTTAACTGCATTAATGAAATAAATATGAAATATATTGACACTGATTCACTCAAGCCTGAACATACTTTGACAGTTCTGGAGCTAGCCATTGCTATTATTTATACTCTTTAGATAAAGTTTTTGATCAATTATTTTAGTTTTATACAAGTTTTAATTTTTTCTCAAGTAGGACATGTAAATAGTGAAGAAATATAAAATGCATGTAGTTTATAAAGACACACTGTCACATACAGACTCACATGAACATTTAGACATTTTTAACATTATCAATATAAAGAAAATAATGACCCAAAGAGTCTACTAAGATGTTATTCAGCAATAGGTGAATGGATAAAGAAACTATAATACCTCTATACATGGGACATTATTCAACAAGAAAATGAAATAATTATCAAGCCACAAACAACATGGAAAAACTTAAATGTGTATTGCTCAGTGAAACAAGCCAGTTTGAAAAGGCTGAATGCTGTATGATTCCAACATTTTGGTAAAAGCAAAATTGCAGATAATAAAGAATGAGATCAATGGTTCTGAGGGTTGGAAGAAGAGAGGGGCAAATAGATGGAGCAGAGTGACTTTTTGGGGAGTGAAACTATTCTGTGTGGTTTTGTAATGGTGGATAAATAACATCACACACTCTCAAAATCCATAGAACTGTAAACACAAATAATAAATCCTAATGTAAACTATTTACTTTAATAATAAAATGTCAATATCAGATAGCCAATTGTAACAATTGTTCACTTAATGTTAGATGTTAATAATTGGGAAAACTGTGTCGGGGGAGAGGGCATATATAAGATCTGTCTAGACTTTCTTCTCCATTTTATGTAACCTTAAAGTTATTCTTTAAAAAAATAAAGTCCATTAGTTTAAAAAAATTAAAAACTTTTTTTATGACATTTGCTAACCTTTTATTTTAATGATATAAATGTTTAAGCCATCAAGAACTTGAAAAAACTAAAATGCAGAAATATTGCATCATAATTATGGGATAGAAAAAAGGAACATTGCTGACATTATTGAATAGATTTAATGTTAACTAAAACATTATTCTATATCTCTACATTTATAATCAAATATTACCACCTATGATTAAATAGTGCGGGGTTTTTGGTCACTTAGCTGATGATCCAGTAAATCAATATGCTAAATTTTAGTTTATATCTAAATTTGGTAGATAGTTGCAAGCTACATATTACAGATAGATTAATATCAAAATAAATGCTTTTAAATAAAAGGTTACTTACCACTATATTTGATGACACGAATTGTTGAGTCTCCTTCGCCAAATTTGGTGAGAGGTGTTAGTCGGACTTCATAAGCCTCTGGTTTAATTAGCTCAGTCAAATTATATGTAATTAATTCTCCTTTTTGAATATTTCCATTTATTTTAATCTCTTGTTCCCACCAACGCTGTTGTCCAGCCTGAAATCAAAATAATTATGCAATAATGTTCCCAGTATTTTCTTCAGAGGTACTTAATTGTGTTGTAACCAAATGGGGCAGGCATTCAGAAATTTTATTTAAATAAGAAAGTACTAATATTATAAATGTGTTTTATTAAAGTTCTATAATAAGCAATAAATTTTGCAGATGTGTTCAGATAATCACCAAATTATCACAGAATAACCTGGCATATAAACAGATTTAAAGTCATCTAATTTAAGAGTCAGAGAGATACAAAATAATAGTCTATTGACTCATCTGGAGACTTGGAGAGATATAAGTTTACTTATTACTTAACACATTTATAGTCAACTGGTCTTTGGCGAAGACAATGAAGTGGAGCAAAGACAGTCTTCTCAGCAATTTTTCTAGAGCACTGGGCAACCCTATGCAAAATACTGAATCTAGACACAGACATTGCAATCTTCACAGCATTTAACTCAGAATGAATCACAGACCTACAAGGAAAACATTAAACTACAAAACTCCTAGAAGATAACATAGACAATTAAGACATTGGGCTTGGCAATAACTTTTGGATACAACACCGAAAGCACACTCCATGAAATAAATAACTGATAAGCTGGTCTTCTTTAATTTAAAAATTTCTCATTTATCAAAGACAATATCATGAGAATGAAAACAAGCCACAGACCCGAAGAAAATATTTGTAAAAGATAAGCTGATAAAGAACTGTTACCAAAAATATATGGAGATCTCTTAAAATTCAACAATAAGAAAACAAACAAAAACATTTAAAGAATGGGCCACAGATTTTAATAAAAAAAGATGCTTCCCATGATATATCATCAGAGAAATGCACTACACACCTATCAAAAGATTCAATATCCAGGACACTTACAACACCAAATGCTGGCAAGAATGCAGACAACTAGGAACTCTTATTCACTGCTGGTGGGAATGTCAAACACTACAGCCACTTTGGAGGGTAGTTTGGTGGGGGTTTTTTTACAAAACTAAATATGCTCTTTTCATATGACCCAGCAACTGTACTCCTTGGTATTTCCCCAAAGGAGGTGAAAACATATTCACCCAAAAAATCTGCATTTGGACATTTATAGCAGCTTTATTTATAATTGCCAAAACTTGGAAGCAATCAAGATGTCCTTTAGCAAGTAAGTGCAAAAATAAGTAGTGCTACAACCAGACAGTGGGATATTATTTAGATCTATCTAGAAATGAGCTCTCAGCTATGAAAAGACATGGAGGAAATGTAAACGCATAATAATATGTAAAATAAACCAATCTGAAAAGGCTACAGACTCTATGATTCCAGCTATATGACATTCTGGAACAGGCACAAATATGGAGACAGTGCTTACCAGAGGTTAGGGGAGAGGGAAGGGTGAATAAGCTGAGCACAGAGGATTTTTTGGACAATAAAATTACTCTGCTTGATGATATAATGGGGGATACATGTAATTATAAGTTTGCCCAAACCTATAGAATTTAAAACACCAAGAGTGAACCGTAATGTAAACTATGGACTTTGGCTGATAATGATGGGTCAATGTAGGTTCATCAATTATAACAAATATACCACTCTAATAGAGGGTGTTGATATTAGGGAAGACCATGCATGCTTTGGGGTAGGGGGTATGTTGGAAATCATTGTACATTCTGCTCAATTATTGCTATGAACCTAAAACTGCTCTAAAAATGTAAGTCTAAAAAATTTTGTTGTGCCACTTTTATAAATTTCTGTTCTTTGCATACATTTTCAGTTTTCTTTTATTTATGTAGCTATTATAAGTATAGTTGCATTGTAATATGTATCTAACTTTTGTACACCTGATGTCTATAGCATCAGCATAAACTGATAGCTAAGCTTCACATTAGCATTGGCTCCCCTTGCCTCCCAAGTCCTACAGGGTGATGCACAAGTGCCCAGTTGATTTTACACCGACTTGGGTTTGTATCACATTTGAGAAAACCTGAGCTTAAGAAAGCTTAGTATTTTGTAACTGATAGTAACCAAACCTGCTCCTGCATTACCTAAAACGGAGACATATTTATAACACCAGACATTAAACAGACCTTCCTTGTGCTCCAGAGGGAGACACTATGCAAATGTTTGCTATGCAAATGAACTTGAAAAGAGAGGCTGGAATAAAAAGACAGTGTCTCTGCACAATAATATGCAAAAAAAAAAATCAAGAGATCCACAGAAAACTGTCGTCTAAAAATACAGTCTTGATGAATATGTAGAGTGGTATAGGTATGGAGAGCAATTTGGCAATAAAAACAATATTATAATGAGAACAGATAAACTCTTGTACACAAGGAGACAGGAATATTCATGGCATAGAAAACATAAAATATTCTACCAGTAAATATCAGTAAGAGGTAGAATAATTAGATTGTTTACCCTTCATAAAATGTAGCACAAAATGCAGCATTAAAAGTGAACCCAAGATACACACATCATCATGAATAAATTTTACAAAAGTAATAGCTAAAATTAATTTTAAGGCAGGAATATTATTAAATTTAAAGCATACATTTTGAAAAGGAATATATGAATGTATTATATATATATATGAGTGTGTGTATGTATGTATAAAGAAATACAGAAAATAGTAAATGCAGTAAATGCTGAGTACAAGATACTGGTCACATGGGTTAGGAGAGCATGAGGATGAGAAAACAGAATTGTGAGGGGTAAAGAAAGGACTTAACCCTATCTGGTGTTGGGGCACAGGTAGAGTGCAAATGGTGGCTGCTCATAATGCCTGTAATATTTCTCTTTATTTTTCAGAAAATTGTAGAATAAGAAATAGGCAATAGTGGATTTTCTTAAACTCTGTCTTCCTTGAATTCTAAAACAGTGCTCTCTTGCATTACTTCCTACATCTCCATCTGTGGCTGCACCTCGTTCTCTTACAGAGGTGCTTTTCCTTTTCCTG
The DNA here is from genome assembly GCF_000412655.1 of Myotis brandtii. NCBI lineage: Eukaryota > Metazoa > Chordata > Mammalia > Chiroptera > Vespertilionidae > Myotis > Myotis brandtii. The sequence continues at coordinate 706,936 of NW_005369060.1, read as the reverse complement.
AGTTCAAAATATGGATGGTATTTGAGATTTTATATGTGATGTTTTAGATACTCTGCAGTAGTGGTTCTCATATTTAGGCATGCATGAGAGTCATGGGGCAAATTCTAAGTCTTAAACACCAGCATTTCTGCTTCAAAGAGATCTAGAAATATAATTTTTCAATTTGTTTAAAAATATAATTTTAAAAAATCATCTTCTCCTTTATAAGACTATTGGATGCTGATGATCCAGGGCTACATTTGGTGAGGCACAGCTCAGTCTTGCTACATCACCCCATTAATACTAATGGCTTCTTCTAACACCTCAACATTGATTACTCCTTCACTTGTATATTATGGTCAGATAGTTAAAAACAAGAAAACCCCACTCCATGTATAAGTCCTCACTATGTGCCAGCACTATATTAACTGTATCACACTTATTATTACAAACTAGAGGCCCAGTGCACGAAATTTGTGCACGAAGAGTGTGTGTTCCTCAGCCCGGCCTGCACCCTCTCCAATCTGGGACCCCTGTGGGATTGGGCCTAAACCAGCAGTAGGACATCCCTCTCACAATCTGGGACAGCTGGCTCCTAACCGCTCACCTGCCTGCCTACCTGATTGCCCCTAACTGCTTCTGCCTGCCAGCCTGATCAACCACTAATCACTCCCCTGCCAGCCTGATTGACGCCTAAATGCTCCCCTGCCGGCCCAATCACTCCCAACAGTGCTCCCCTGCTGGCCTGTTTGTCCCCAACTACCCTTCCCTGCTGGCTTGTTCACCACCAACTGCCCTCCCTGCTGGCCTGATTGCCCACAACGGCCCTCGCCTGCCGGCTATCTTGTAGTGACCATCTTGTGGTGGTCATCTTGTGACAGCCATCTTGTGATGACATGAGGGTGGCCATCTTGTGGCGGCCATATTGTGATGACGTCGCGCGACGTCACCTAGGCTTTTATTATATAGGATAATCGACCATGACTCCTAGTAGGTAGGTAGAACTAATACTAGCCCTATTTTATAAATGATGAAACTGAAGCAGAGGCAGGTTAATGTGACTCTCCTAATGCTGTATAGATTGGGAGTAGCATCTGAAAAGTTTGTTTACAACCAAAATTACTCTTTCTGGCATCACTTTCTCCTTGCTTCCTTAAAATTTATCTCTCCCTTTTTTTTTAAACCAGAGCCAATTTAGTTATAATAGTGTTATAGTATTTTTTTGAATATAGATTATAAGGCAGAAAGAATTTCTTATTAATGTTTATACCGACAGGGTCTGCCAATTAATGTGGTAAAGTTGTGATGAGATTAAATTCCAGGATAGTGTATATTTAACTGGCCCCCAAGGAGTGCAGCATGAAATCCAACTCAGTTAACAGTAACTGCATCCAATCACTGAATTTAAATACTGGTAAAAATGGACATAAAACCTAATTGCACAGAAAGTACTTTACTCATGCATAGCTGATGCTGGATACTACAAAGTTTCTATCAGTTTTGGGTCCTAAGTATTCTACAAAATAATATAATGTAAATGGCAATTTCACTGTTTTAGATTTTCAAATTAGATTCATTAGATAAAGGCAAAGTACTGTTATTTCAAAAGATAGATCAAAAACATATACAGAATAATTTGACTTCTTATTATTACCTACAGGCACACAGGTTTAATCAAGGTGTACTTTTCTGAATATGTGCAGTACATCCCAAGGAGAGATTGTGGGTATAAGGAGATGCATTACACAAATAATTTTAGTTGGCAGACACATTGATGTCATTATACTTATTACAAACTTTGGAGTGCATACCTTTATATGTGTATTAAAAAAGCAATAACTTTTATTCCATCTTTAATTTAAAGCTTTAATGAAAGTATATACTTCAGCAGTTGAGGAATGAGCAATTAAATATTTCATATTATATCTCAGTGAGCTGTGCAAATGTAAAAATGCAAAAACTGAATGCAGTGTTTGCACAAACACAGAAAAATGAAATATTAGTCCACTGTTTGAAGGTAATATGGCAAAACCCCCAGAGAACATAGGATCGAAAACATAATGGAATGATAGTCCCAGATCAGCCCCATTATCATGTTGATTTGAAAGTAATGTGTTGAACACTTTTTTATCATTTATATTTTTTAAAATTTCCAATTAACTTTTTCTTTGTCTAGGAGATATATTCCTTTCATATGATTTAGGGGGTAACTTCAAAATCTAAAAATACACTACAAGGAGGCATTTTATGAAAAGCTGCTGTTTGCTGTTTTTACCACTGAGGATACTTAAAAGGCAATTGTTGCAAATGTTTCAGAAGGACAAATCATATTTTTATTTTTTTAATTTTAAAAGGAATAAAATTATCTCATTAAAGCAGAAGGCTGCAATAGATTCTAAAATGTGAAAGAAAAAGAAATGCCATATTTTCCTTCCCTTCTGGGTTGCAAAGCATTTTCAGGACTTCAAGTGAGAACCTAAAGGAGGAGATGAGGGAGTACACCAATGAATAGCAGACATATACACATGTGTGTTCCATTTGCTGTGAAGTGACCCTGTAAGATACATATTGATATGCTCAGAGGAAACTTCCATCCATGCTTATCAGCCACACTGCTTAGGAAAAATAAAAGCTTATCTTAAAAACCCAGGTACTACAGGACCTAATATATACTGTTATGATTATCCCACAGAGTATAAACTAGCTAAGATAACATTTTAATGGGTTAGACGGTAATTGCCTTATAACCTCAGATAAAAGTGACATGGGTTTTAAGATGCACTGTTATTTTAATAACACATTAGGGGATAAAGAGATAATAAATAACATGACATTAAATGTACCATATTTATATTTCCCACTAAGTAGTAAGAGCATGCACTTATCCATTTAATTACATACCCTTTCTTCTATTATTGCCACAAATTTGAGTCTCAATTACTTCACATTCAGTATACATTTTTCTGAATTTGAGTCACTTTTTCAACCCCTGGAAATATTATGTTTTTTATACTTTGCTTATGATAGTAATGCTAGAAGTGACATCATAGTTTTTAGATATACAGACATTTAATATTTTTGTTTCCCATTCCTCTTAGGAGGCTTATATTTTTATGTCTAAGGTAAAGTTAAATAGCTTTTCTTGAAAGCTATCTTGAAGCTTTCCACAGATTGATTTATGACTAATCCTTCTGTAGATTATATCAACATCTCCTAACACTAAAAATGTGCTATTTCCTGAGGTATGTGGGCAACATCTGTTTTTCATTGCATTTGCATTTTCACAAGCATTGTAGGCCATTGTAAAGTACAGAATATCTTTTGTCTCTCAGTGTAATCATAATGAAATATTATAAATCAGAATTTAAATAATGCAAATAATGCAACTGTGACAATTAGATTGACAGATATCTATAGAGCAAAGTTTATATATACAGAGATAATAATATATATCCGTTAAATAACTTACTCTATTGCCTATATGCTGGCAAGTTCATTTGAATTACTAGCATATAATGGATTCTAAATATGGAATATTAAAAAGGTGTACTGGCATTGAGGAATTCTAGCAGTTCTATCTTTCAGTACAAATGACCTGCTATTTTGTCGTAATCTTATTTTGTAAAATTTAGTAACAGCCACAATGTCACTATCATCTTTTGACTTGAAATTATATATCCTCATTATTGAACATAAGTAAAAGGATATATGTATTTATGTATATTTCAATTTTAGACATCCATAAACATAATATTAAATGCTACCTAATAGGGTTCTGAGTTAATAGTTGGGGTTATAAAGTACCGACAAAAGTAAAATGAACTCTTTTTCCCTCTAAACAATATTTGAAGAAGAAACTATTTGAATACTATTTCCAATAGTGGAGAAGGAATGAACCATACTTTTTCTGAATATTGACTTAGATAGCTTGAAACATACATGATATCTGAAAACTCTGATTTCAGAGGTGAGGCTCAGAATAACATTACAGCACGAAGTTGAGGAGTGTCAGCTATATTAAGTAGCAATTAGAAAAAGTGTGAATTTCATAACCACTAATTGCATCTCCTAAAAATAGAATATTCTTTATTTTTCTAAAACTGAATTTTATTTATCTAATTTCTGATGAGTTAAACTCATCAAGTTAAACTCAACGCGTTTAAGATTTGAACTTGATAAACTCGGGCTAAAGTCAATCACTTCAAGCATTGGGTGCTACCTGGGGAAGTACTTAAACTGGGGCAGGGGTAGAGGAAGTCCATTTCCCAACATAATATTCTTGTCAATGCAAGAGCTTGGATTGTTTGTTTCCTACTGACGTTCTCTCAGACTAATTTCATCTGGCCTTTCTAGTCCTGTGCTAACATCTTTTGCTTATAATCTTGGGACTGCCTTGGCCCTTGGTCAATATATCTGTATCTTTTTTAGACAAACACAGGTTCTTTGAATCTAACAGCAACACCTCTGCCCTTGATTATTATTTTTTTGGGGGGGGTGGGGGGGGGTGAATCCTGACTGCTTCCCCTGCATCACAGTGAAGTAAAAGACCAGCCGGGTTCCAGGTCTGAAAATCAGCCTCAGTTGTGCTACTTTGCTAGTCAAGGGCTCCCCAGGCAGCACTGAGCTTCCGGGAAAGCTGTGCAGCCTTCCTGAGCTACATGTGGGAAGTGAGCCCACACTGTTCCTACTCCAGTGGGTTGAGGTGCCTTTCTCAGGGAACTTCTAGGCTTGTTCTATTACTATCCTCCCACTTTTACAAAAATATTCTCCACGCCTCGTGATTCTGTGTATTTGCATTACAATTTCTCCCAGTGATTTTATTCCTGACAGAAAGGCTTTGTAATTCAACACTTTTTCTTTCTCAACTGCCTCCTGCCCACTCCTAATCCCACAAACTCCCATTTGATTTAAATCCTAGGCTCTCAAGGGTACTGATTTTGCTTGGATGCTATAAAATTGTTTCAAAGTTCATTTGCCGTGTTTTTAGTTTTGTGCTAATGTGTGTTTGTGTGCCTTCACATTCTTTGACCATAAACCTCGGCCTCTTCTACTATAATTTTAAATAATGATAGAGCAGCTGATAAAATTGAATTAGGAAAAAATGTTAGAAATGCGTATTTCAAATTCCCAACTGCTCTTTATAAAGTTTTTAATTTACGTAGTATACTAGTAGTCTGCATTTAGCTTTGAATGTCTTGAATGTTATTCCCCATAGTTTTTCTAATTTATATTCCTAAAAACAAATAGTTACCTGATTACAAAACAAAACAAAGTATCACCCCTCAGGTAAAGACAGCATGGAGTGGGCCCACGGCTTCAGTGGATTTCTCAGTTTTTTTCACGCAGTTTGGACGTTTTCTTTCCTTGTCTGCCTTAGTGAGCAGCCCTGCTGTCTGGAGGAATGTGAACTCCAGAAGCAGGTAGAGACTCTGATAAATAACATTGGTGTAAAAATGAAACATCTTGCAAATATATTTCAAGAATGACTTTCAAAAATGAGAACTAAACAGGCACATAGAACAAAGTTTTGAATCACAACCAAATGAAATATTCTTGTTTGGTGATTATAGAAATGGAAAAATTAGAAAAAAAATGGAGGCTGAAACTGTCTAAATATATTAAGGTACTATAATTTTAAGTTAAAAAGGTAGTTCCAGCCCCAGCCAGTGTCCACAGTGGTTAGAGCACCTGTCTCCATTCCTGGTCAAGGGCAAGTACCTGTGTTGCAGGTTTGATCCCAGGCGCCAGTCAGGCGCATGCAGGAGGCAACCAATGGATGTGTCATTCTCACACTCTCTCTCTCTCTCTCTCTCCCTCTCTCTCTCTCTCTCTCTCTCCCTCTCTCCTCCTCCCTCCCTTTCACTCTCTCTAAGAACCAATGGAAAAAACATCCTTGGGTGAGGGTTAACAGCAACAACAAAAAAGGTAGTTTTAAAAAAATTGAGACAAATATTAGAACAGAACTTTGTATAAGAGGAGCTCCTTTGGCACCCTGAAAAATTTTAATGTTTATGCAGTGGCTAAACATTAAGGGAATGGGTTAAAAACAAAACTAGCATTACACCTAATCTTAACTACTTAGTACATATTTTTTTAAATGTGACTTCATTTACAGTTCCAATTTGTTTAAATTATATTAGAAGAGTTACTAGTACATGAGAATATTAAAAATATAGCTGTCAACCAATGGTTGTTGGTGCCAATTCAAGGCCAAACAGGAATCTCCAACTTGGGGTGCAATAAAGAAGGAAACTTAATTCAGTGCAAAGCAGCCCAATTGTATTTTAGCTGAGGAGCAGAGCAGAGCTGTCTAGCCAGAGGTCTGCTTTGCGCAGCACTGTTCTAGTCTGCTGCACTCCACAACGGTTCCCTTGGCTTTCTCCACTCTGTGCCAGTCTGCTTCATCTGCTCTGATGAGACATATTCTATTTTTCAGCTCAGGCAGGGAGATGAGTATCCAATCCTCAGTGAAAAGGGAAAGTGCCGTTTCAGGGCCAGAGGGGAGCTGGCTTATTAGAGAGAAGTCCCCTCCCCGTTCCTGATTGGTCTGTCCTCATGCAAATGAGAACTCCAAATCCTCACAGTTTGATTAGCCAATAAAGCACTGCCCTGATTGATCAGAATAGAGCCTCTCTCAATGGCTGCAGCTGTGCAGCTCAGATGAGGAAGGCCTATTGGTTGAAACAGGATTCCAGGAACTCCTTTGTTAGGGCAGGAACACTGCAGGAAGGCAGGCAGTTTAGTACAGGCTTCTTCATGAAGTGCAGTTTCTGTGAGAGGCCCCTGTGCAGAAATGGCTGCCAGGTTCGGTTTTTTGTTTTTCAATTTGAGTCCACCAGGAGCCCTCCTTAGTAGGTATCTTTTTTTCTCAGATTTACATTTATTAACTAACATTTATTAACTACTATATGCTACGACCTGTCCTAGCATTTTTGTCATTATTTAGTTTAATCCCAAACAATTCAATGAGGTAGTTACATAATTAATTTTAAGTTTTATCCAAATTATTATATTTTCACCTATTTTATTAATATGGGTAGGATTATTATTTTTTTTAAAATAAAAATATCTGGAAAAGTAAACTAATTAAAGTGAAAAGCAAAGGTAAATCTTGTATCTCAGAAGACATACAGAACAAATTGAATCTTTCTAACCTTCTTTTCCTGCTCACTGCATGAACACTTTAGATCCTTTGTGACATACATGGAATTTCAAAGGTAATTGCTAAAACTTAGTATCAGAAATGCTCCAGAAAACATTTTTTAACTTTCCACTTACATTATATGTATATAAGATAAAATATTTGTTCTATTTTATAGAATTACTTAGTAATAACTTTTGCAATGAATTGTAACCATGAATTTATAAACTATATTGAATAAAATACTTTATAGAATCATGATTTGGTAGAATTTAAAAGATTTGATGTGTAATTGATAAGGCATATGGAGGGAAAGTTTAGATAAATCTTGATGCAATAATTAAATGATCTTTTTCACTGAATAAAATTTTGCTTCTTTTTATTTAAAGGATAGAACATGCATAAAATTATAACAATTTCAGCACACAAAGCATTCCCTGATTATTGGACATTTTTTAAATAATGAGACTTGCTTTCTTTTGCATTGCAATTATAATAAAACATCTTAAAGTTTGAAAAGGAAATAAATTTGAACATTTGAAAAAGTTCTTATCTAAGCTTACACAAGTCAATGTGTTACTGTGTGGTAGCACTGTATATGGATGGTTTTAGCTCAGAAAAATTGTCACTTTGGTCACAGTCAGGATAACATATGTCTACCTGTGGGGAAATGGTATCATTATGGAAAACATAATTTTTCAAGAAACAAGTGACAACTATGCTAACAATGAATTACAACCTTCTTTTAAGAAACATAATATAACATTTATTTAAACAAATAAATATGTAGTTACAGTACATTCATATTTCAATACTACAATTACATTTCTGGGAGCAAATTTGACAACTACAGTGTTCTTTACATGGGAATTAAGAAGTCAATCAAAAAAACTAAGCTCATATAAATACTAGGGGCCCAGTGCACAAATTTGTGTACCTTGAAAGGAACTGTGGGCCATGAGGCTGCAGTAGGCACAGGGGCTGGTCTCGGCCCATCCTCCACTCCCCTGCCTGGCCCCTCTTGCTGCTGCTCCGGGTCCCCTCTCTGCCTGCAGCCCTGCTCCTGCCACCACTGCTCCCATGTGCTGAGGGCACTGGACCACTTGCACCCGCTGACAGCGCAGAGCGATTGGGGCTGGTGCCAGCAGCGGTGAGAGGGGGGCTGGCGCCGTCAGCAGGTGCAAGTGGTGGCTGCTGCCCTGATTGCCCCACAGGAGCAGGGGGAGATGTAGAAGCCCTTAGGGGCAATCAGGGCCGGCAGCTGCTGCTTTCACCCGCTGATGGCGCCAAGTGAGTGGGACCGGCGCTGGGCACAGGCAGCAGATGTGAGAGGTGGCTCCAGTGCCGGCTGGCTATAGGTGTGAGAGGGGCCGGCGCTGGTAGTGGGTGCGAGTGCTGGGCGGGACTGCGGTATGTGGGAACAAAGAATTTTCAGTAACCACCAGAGGCTTGCCCCGATGACAGCAACCAGCACCCCACCTTGGTCTGGCGCCCCCGCTCACCTGCTCCACCATCCCGCCACAGCCAGCACATGCCATGTTCCACACACACCCCTTGATGGTCAGCACACGTCATAGTGACCGGTTGTTCCAGTTGTTCCACCGTTTGGTCTATTTGCATACTAGGATTCTCTGATGTGATGTTAGCACAAACCATACTAACTCAAGCTCCCTCCAATTCATTGTGACCCCAGCTAGTAGGGTGCCTAAAAGATGACTGCCTTATAGTCTGTCCCTTTATTCACTCACCAGACATCAGAAAGAACAATCCTTTAAAAGTACACTTAATTTATCTTCCAAAGTTTGCAGAATTGCAGTTTGGAATGATAGCAGGGAATACTCAATAAAGTATTTTTATTATTATGAAAAATTAAAAAAGTATATATCTACCAACTTTTTGCCAAACATTGTACTAAAGCTTTTACACATTGCTTTTCATTCAATCCTTATAAAAATCCAATGAGGTTGGTAATATTATCCTTGTTTCTTCAGTTAAGGCAACTGACATTTAAAGAATTGATAAAATTTCTCAAGTCATGTGGCTGGTAAGAAGCAAAAGAAATGACATAAGAACCAAATATTGTCCAATATCAAGGCTACCCTCTCAGTCTTAATCACTATCCTCCATTTCCTATTACTATAATACTTGGGTTGCTTTCACAATTTTTTTTCTGACAAATGTGTACTTTATTCATATTCTCTTAAAAAAGTGATAAAGGATTTTTAAATTAAGGAAGGCCTGGTTATGTTGAATTGAATTACAAAGCAATGGGTGATAGATTAAGATAATTTATCTTTAGAAGGAGGGTTAGTCCTACAAAAAGCTTTTGATTTTGTGAGTCCTGACAATTTAAGAAAATTCAGATTCCGTTTTTGAATTTTATTTCAGCACTCCAGTGAACGTATGTTCTGGTTATGTTGATTTCTGGGCTCATAACTGTTATATAAATCATTAAGTGATAGCGTATTTCAATATTGCCTCAGGGAAGAATTTGTGTGTATTACTGGCATATCCTTTCAACCATGCATTTATTACTTTCATCTATTAAAACAAAACAACAACATTGAAAACCAACCAAGAGACCATATATAACAAAAAATAATCATTCTTTAGCAGGTAATGATAAATTGCTATGGAAGACAAACTGGTTTCCTATCAAGTTTGGAAATAACACAGTCTAATTAGTTTCTTGTCATGCTCGAATCAGCAGGTGAAAGGATACTTCGATCTAAAGATTAATTCATTATATATTTCAAGCCTAATAAATTGGAAGTAAGCAACTCAGTAAGCTTCTTTCTTTATAGTTAGCTTTTCCAGGTTATGCAAATAGATCATGATTCAGGGTTTTTACATTGGCAATTCATCTTGGTATTTTATGATAAAAGGGGAGCTTAATTGCTTCCTTCAATTATTTTTATGAATAACCTGGTTATTGCTTTACATCTCAAAGATGTTTTACTAATGCTATGTTCTGGACTAATTACTAACACTTTTACAAGGTGATCCTTTAAATGCCACCTGACCCTCCTACTTCTCATCAACAATTTATTCTAATAGCCTTGTAAACTCCTTACTTCTAGTGGATTCTGATTCCAACCATCCTACATTTGCCACCAAAGTACAGAAATAGCTTGTTTTATTGTGTTTTACTTTATTGTGTTTCACAGGTATTACTTTTTTTTTTTTTTCAAATGAAAGGTAAGACCTTTCACCGCAAAAAGACTACAACTTGCTTTATTGCAGTTCTCACTTTATTATGGTGGTCTGAAACCAAACCCACAGTATTTCTAAGGCATGCTTGTAACTCAATTTATTGGGATGGTTTGGAACAAAATCCACAACTTCTCTGAGTTATGCCTATAATTTAATTTTATTCTCCTGCTCAAATAATTGAGTGATTATTCTTTTGTAATATTATTGAACTCTCACTATGTACTTTGTTGACTAATTCAATGTAACTAAGTTAAAATCTATAATGTCACCATGAATATTTTCAAAGTTTCATTAGGCTACTTTAGCTTGATACTGCTTAAATAGATATCTACTTGGGACATCAATTTTACACTCATAGGGAGAAGCCTCATGTTAATATATTTTCATAAACTTTAATATAAAGTAATGATATAATTCCTTCAGCAAGGGAAACAAAGGAGAAAAAAAATGAGACTACATCAAACTAAAATGTTTTTGCACAGCAAAGGAAACCATCAACAAAATGAAAAGATAGCTCACTGAATGGAAGAACATATTCACCAATGATACATTTGATAAGGGATTAATATCAAAAATTTATAAAGAATTGTCTACAACCCAACATGAAAAACACAAAACAATCCAAATACTAAATGGGCAGAGGACCTACATAGATACTTCTTCAAAGAGGAAATACAGATAACTAATAGAAATACAAAAATCACTAGTCATAAGATAAATGCAAATTAAAACTACAATGATAGAGCACCTCATACCTAGAGGATATTATGCTAAGTGAAATAAGCCAGAGAAACAAAAATATAAGATTTCACTTATACGTAGAATCTAAAGAGCAAAATAAACAAACAAAATAGAAACAGAATCATAGATACAGAGAACAAACTGTTACCAGAGAGGAGGAGTTTGGAGGCTAGGTGAAAAAAGTGAAGG
>NW_005369060.1:689625-695066 GCF_000412655.1 Myotis brandtii | reverse complement strand
CAGTTGGGGGCATTAGGCAGGCAGGCTGGTGAGTGGTTAGGAGACAGTGGTCCTGGATTGTGAGAGGGATGTCTGACTGCCAGCAGTCAGACATCCCCCAAGGGGTCCCAGATTGGAGAAGGTGCAGGTGGACTGAGTGACATCCTTCCTTCAGTGCACAAATTTCGTGCATGTCTAGTTGAAAAATAAAATTAAAAAAAGAAAATAATGGAATAAAATTTTAAATGTATTGATATACTATAGTTTTAATTCAATCATTGATGAGAGTAAAAGTCCTAATCATCAAAGTGTTCTTAAATTATAGGGTTAGAAGAAAAATCAATAAAAAAACAGGCAATGCTTACACAAATGTGTAAATAGAGTTTAGTCTCTCTTCATTTTGGATAAAAAATGTCAATAATATATTCTTTTCATCGAAAACATTGCAAAACAGGATTGAATAATACATTTCATTCATTCATTCATTCATTCATTCATTCAAATACACCAAACCAGGTTCACATGAAAACAAACATAATGGGGAACCAAGCTCTTTTTATATGGTACTAGAGGCCCAGTGCACAAAATTCATACACTCTGGGGAGGAGGGTACCCTCAGCCCAGCCTGAGCCCTCTCACAGTCTGGAAGCCCTCTGGAGATGTCCGACTGAAGGCTCTCCCCAGGGGAGCAGGCCTAAGCTGTCAGTCAGACATCCTCAGCACTTCTGCGGAAGCAGCAGAGGCTCACGCCACTGCGGCTGTGTTTGCCAGCCGTGAGCCCAGCTTCTGGGCTTCTGGCTGAGCAGAGCTCTCCCTTGTGTGAGTGCACTGACCACCAAGGGGCAGCTCCTGCATTCAGCGTCTGCCCCTTGGTGGTCAGTGCACATCATACCAACTGTTCATTCTGCCATTAAGTCGATTTGCATATTACCCCCTTTTTATTATATAGGATTATTGTTAAATTGAGAGTGGAAGGGAGAGTGGACAAGAACATGAGACTATTATGTAAAACATATTCAAACACAGTTGAAATGGAATTTCAAACTCTGTGTACATTTTTTTCTGATCTTAGAAAATTTAGATTGTGAAATATCCTGAAATATAAAGTATTATTCTTTTCTGATTTTTATGGTTAATGAGATAAAATATATTTTCTTAGTGAAAAACTAGAGGAAGGTCACTGGAACTGCTACTTCCAAACCCAACCCAGTCCCCTTACTCTTTGGAAAAATAATCCAATATTTATTTGTGCTACATTTCTGAGCCTCCCTTTAAAAAGATGTGGTCATGTGACCTAATCTTGGCCAATGAGATGCAAGTAGAGTTGCTGCATGGCATTTCTATGGAGGCTAGTGAAGACAGTCTAATCAGCTAGGAAGGGTACTTATTAATTTTTTTTCAAAACTTTTTTTTTTTTTACTTTGTCTTTACTCTTGATTCTGGTCTCTGATTCATTTGTGAAGGCTTAACCATCAGCTCTCTTACATCATCAGGGAACCTCAAGCATGAAGGTCATACTCTCTGATAGCAGGAAAAGAAGTTTAACTTTAGTTCTCTTATGGTTCTGTGGAACATATGTTTCACTGGACTACTGATGTTTGAACTGATTCTTTGTGAGAGAAAAATAAACAGCTATCTCATTTAAGCTCCTATTATTTTGCTATCTTCAATTATATGCAGCTATACATAATCTTAATCATTATAGATCCAGCAATTTGATTTTTTTCTCAGACACATTTACAGAAAAAAACACTGTTGATTTAGTCAATGCAAAAGTGTAAAGTACATATTCTAGACATTTTAATAAATCAGGTTATGATTTGGTAATATTTCTTTCTATCAAAGATTCATTTTGCAAAATTTCAATATGAATTATGTCAAGATAAAGGCATCCAAATTGTAAACGAGGAAGTAAAATTGTCATCATTTGCAGATGACATGATGTTGTACATAGAAAACTCTAAAAATGCCACCAAAAAAACTGCTAAATTTAATACATGAATTTGGCAAAGTAGCAGGCTACAAAATTAATACCCAGAAATTCATGGCAATTTTATATACCAATAATAATTCTCAGAAAGAGAAGCTAAAAATATCCCATGTACTATTGCAATGAAAAAAATAAGATACCTAGGAATAAACTTAAACAAGGAGGAAAAGATTTGTACTGGAAAAATTATAGAACATTGAAATAAGAATAGAGGAAGATACAAACTAGTGGAAGCATATGCCATGTTCATGGATTGGAAGAATTAACATCATTAGAATGTATACACCACTCAAAACAATCTATAGATTTAATGCAATCCCTATTAAAATTCCATCAGCATACTTCACAGATATAGAACAAAAAATTATATGGAACCAAAAAAGACACCAAATAGCCAAAGAAATCTTGAGAAAGAAGAACATAGTTGGAAGGATCACAATATCAGATATTAAACTATACTACAAAGCCATTGTAAGCAAAACAGCCTGGTACTGGCACAAGAACAGGCATATAGGTCAATGGAACAGAACAGAGAGCACAGAAATTGACCCATACTAAAATAGTCAATTAATATTTTAAAAAGGAGGCAAGAGCATATAATGGAGTGAAAATACTAAATTGTAAGTTGTGAAACCATTAAAATTCAAGAAGAAAACATAAGCAGTAAAATTTCAGACATCAGAATTTTCACTGATTCAATTCTTAGGGCAAGAGAAACAAAGGGAAAAATAAACAATGGAAGTATATCAAACTAAAAAGCTCTTCACAGAAAAATAAAACATCCTCAAAATATAAAGAGAGCCCACTGTATGAGGGAACATATTTGCCGATGATATATCTAATAAGGGGTTAATTTTCAAAATATATAAAGAACTTATCAAGTCAACAAAAGGAAGATAATCCAATTAACAAATGGGCAAAATACCTGAATAGACACTTCTCCAAGAGTACGTGTAAATGGCCAAGAGACATATGAAAAAATGCTCAAAGTCACTAGTTATCTGAGACATGCAAATAAAAATGACAATGAGGTATCACCTCACACCTTCCAGAATGGCTACTATCAATAACTCAACAAGCGCTGGTGAGGATGTGGAGAAAATGGAACCCTAGTACACTGCTGGTGGGAATGCAGATTGGTGCAGCCACTGTGGAAAACAGTATGGAGGTTTCTCAAAAAAATAAAAAAAATAAATGGAACTGCCATTTGACCCACAGATTCCACTTTTAGGGATATATCATTAGAATCCTGAAACACAAATAAGAAAGAATATATGTTCACAGCAGCACTATTTACATTAGCTAATATCTGGAAACAGCCCAAGTGCTCATCAGTAGATGAGTGGATAAAAAGCTGTGGTACATTTACATCATGGAATGCTATGCAGTTGTAAAAGAGAAGGGTCTCTTATCCTTTGAGACAGCATGGAAGGACCTGGAGATTATCACGCTAAGCAAAAATAAGCCAATCAGAGAAAGACAAATATCACATGATCTCACTTATATGTGGAATCTAATGAACAAAATAAACTGATGAACAAATAGGTCCATAGACATGGAAGCATGGAATAGACTGATAGATCTTAGATGGAAGTGGGGGGATGGGGTGCAGGGAAAAGATTAACCAAAGAACTTATAGCCCATGGAGAGAGATAATGGTGCAGTGAAGGCCTGGGGTGGGGTGGAAGATGTGCAGAAGGTGACGAAGGGGGAGAAAGTGTGGCCACCTGTAATACCCTCAACAATAAAAATAAATTAAAAATAAAATATATTAAGGTAAAATAATAGTACTTTTTTTTCATTTAGCTATTATCCAACAATTCTGTGTAACAAATAACAGGACAATCTTAATGGAATAAAACAATAAATTTATTTCTTGCTTGTTTAACTGTAGGTTGGTTGGGTTTCCATTTATTTAAAGTAAACTTAACTGAGCTTGTTTCTAGTTATGTGTTGAACTCAAGTCAGCTTCAAATATCTCTTATTCTTTTTGAGGGACCAAGCTACCTAAAACAGGTTTGTCTCATTGATGAGGTCAGGTGGTCCTAGAGAGTGAGCTGAATCATGCAAGGCCTTTAATGCCTATGCAGAAATAGCATCTATCATTTCTATATATTCCTCAATGACAAGAGCAAATCATATGACCAAGCTTATCATCTGTGGACATAGGATGTATTCTTTCCAAGAAGACCAGGATTGGGAAAAAATAAATTTTAGATAAGCAATATCCAAATATTCCAAAATGTATTAGAACGTTAAGTGTATCACACATTTCCAACAGACAAATTTTCTTATTAAAGGGAAAGTATAAAAATACTTCAGTTCTTGGAACTTAAACTAAAAGTGTATCATACTGTCATATGATCATACTTTTAAACTCCTTCATCACATATCACCAGTGAAAACAATTTTAGAAGCCAAAATCTACCTTTTTCTAAGAAAATGGCATCAACTATAGATGTTTAGCTAAATATATGTATTTTCTATATGATAAAACTAATTCCAATTTTTGGAAAGCGACAATGAGTGAAATTATACTACAAATTCTCATTAGTAAGTCCTATCTAATAAAGAGGGAATATGCTAATTGACCCTCACGCCATTGCAAAGATGGCAGCACCCACAGCCAGTAAGGAGGGAATATGTTAATTGCTGCCATGCCCTCAAAGATGGCAGCACCCACAGCCAATAAGGAGGGAATATGCTGATTGACTGCCCCACCCTCAAAGATGGTGGCACCCACAGCAAATATGGAGGGAATATGCTAATTGACTGCCATGCCCTCAAAGATGGCAGCACCCACAGCCAATAAGGAGGGAATATGCTGATTGACTGCCCCACCCTCAAAGATGGTGGCACCCACAGCAAATATGGAGGGAATATGCTAATTGACTGCCATGCCCTCAAAGATGGCAGCACCCACAGCCAATAAGGAGGGAATAAACTAATTGACTACCCCACCCTCAAAGATGGCAGTGCCCACAGCCACAAGATGGCAGCGCCCAGTCCCTTCAGCCCCGCTAGGGCGGCAGGCGCAAGGCAAGCCGCTCCATGCTCCTACCTCCAGAGTCCCCCAGTCCTCTCAGGCCCTCAGCTTCCCAGGGCTGACCCAAGGTGCAGGCAAGCCTTGGATGGCAGCTGCCCAGCCACCCAGGGCCTCCTGAGGCTCAGGTAACCAGGGCCGGCTGAGGCTTGCACTACCGGCCGTGGCAGTAGCAGAGGTGTGATGGGGCGTCGCCTTCCCCTGATTGCCGGGTCACCTCTTGCCCCTGAGGGCTCCCGGAGTGTGAGGGGGGCAGGCCGGGCTGAGAGACTCCCCCCTCCAGTGCATGAATTTTCATGCACCGGGCCTCTGGTATATATATAAAAGCCTAAGCGACCATTATGACCAGATGACTAGACGACCAGGTGACCAGCTGGTAGCTATGACATGCACTGACCACCAGGGGGCAGACGCTCAATGCAGGAGCTG
>NW_005369060.1:687767-689596 GCF_000412655.1 Myotis brandtii | reverse complement strand
ACTGCTTTTACTCCATGCTGTCCCTTTTAATTTTGTATCGCAATAGTTACTATTTGACTCTTCTGTTTTGGCTTTTTCTGTGCCTTTTCAACTATCTCAATGTAAAGTCCAACTTTGTTGGAACAGTTCATATGGCCCTTCATGATCCTGGTCCCTCATATCTCCAGCTACACCCCTTTCCTTTTTTCCTGAACCATGCTGCAGATATATTACACTATTTCCAGTTCTCCACACTTATCATGCTGACTGTGTATCCAGACACATCCTAATTTCATCCCTTTATCTGGGTAACTTCTATTTACCCCTCTGGTATCATCAGTTTACTATTACTCCTTCTGTCAGCATTCCTCACTTCCAAAAGTTATCTTAGGTACCCCTCCAATGTGCTCTCATAATTCCTTATACTACACATATTATCATACTAATCAAAGTATATTGTAATTGCCTGCTTGGCTATTTATCTCTTTATATGCTTTAAACTCTCTGAGAACAGGAATTATTCTCCCACCCATCTCTGCTGCTTTCATAACCCAAATGCTTGGGAGAGTCCTTCATAGATAATCTAAGTTTAGTATATATTTTTTGTTTATATGAAAGAAGCCTTTCTTATTAGTGACTTCTTTATAAATTGACATGAAATATAGAATATAGATTTAAGCATTCATCTTTCTATATAATAAAAGCCTAATATGTAAATCGACTGAACGACAGAACCACTGGTCAGCGGGGGACAGGGGCAGCGAGAGGGCAGCACCAGGCTAGCCAAGGTGGGTGCCAATGGGCAGAGGGAGGTGACCGGCAGCAGGGCAGACCGGCAGTGGTGGCGGGGTGATGTGGGGGGGCTGGCGGTGTCCAGCGGAACGATCAGGGTGCAGGGCCGGCTGCTCACCGGCGGCACCAGTCCCCCTGTCCACAATTGCCCTTCTGGTTGCCTCCCATAGAGGTTTATTCAGCTCGGCCACACTGGCCTTCGCCAGCAGGGCGATCAGGGTGCAGGGCCGGCTGCTCACTGGTGGCACCAGTCCCCCTGTCCACAATTGCCCTGCTGGTTGCCTCCCGTAGAGGTTTATTCAGCTCGGCCACATTGGCCTTTCTACTTTTATATTCCGGTTCAACCACAGCATTTGTAAGGTCGGACTGTGGGGAGCAAGTGCCCTTCCCGCTGGAGGCAGGGACTTGAGTGCCGGCCTCATGTGCATTCCCAGGTCACCAGCAGATGCTGCTCAGGGATGGGCTGGCCAAGGAGCGGGCTCTACCTCCCCATGCCTCCGAAGGGGTCAAACTCCCTCCCTGCCTCCTTCCACCTCGGGGCCCGCGTCCCTGACCGCAAAGCCAGCAGTGGCCAGAGAGCAGGCCACCAACCTAAGCGGTGAGCCACAAAGACCAGAAGTGCACCCTTGCGGCCTTTAGCTCACAACTCCTTCTAAGCCCCCGTCCACCCCGCCGGGCACTCACCAGCAGCCAATCAGCCCCCCAAACTCCCGTGGCCCCTCTCCTTGGCCAGCCCCACCCCTGATTGGTCCCACCAGGGACCCTGACAGGAGGGAAAAGGGAGCCCAATTCCTCCAGGCCGGCATCTGTGACAGAATATCTCTGAAGACCAAATGATATATGTAAATTCGATTTATTTGGCAAAGTAATAACTAAAATTCATGTCATTGAATTTCAGAAATGCAGACTGCCTCATGCTCACATATTATTGATATTAGATAGTGAGTCCAAATTGCATTCAGAAGATGACATTGACCATATAGTTAAGGCAGAAATTCCAGATGAGGACCAGTGTCCTCGACTTTTTCAAATTGTAAAATCAAATATGGTACATGGAC
>NW_005369060.1:686351-687042 GCF_000412655.1 Myotis brandtii | reverse complement strand
CATAATTATTATTATTGGGAGATTCCACAACATTATGTGTTTAATAATTCTTTTTGGACAAAATGCCAAAAGGATGGGAATAAAGTATTAGGTAGACTGTTCACTGTGAGCTTTAGAAAACCAGAACGATATTACCTTAGACGTTTGCTTCTGCATGTAAAAGGTGCAATAACTTTTGTTGATCTGCGAACTGTAAGAGGTGTAATTTATGATGCATTTCGTGTAGCTGCTAAACATCGAGGATTATTAATCGACAACACTATCTGGAAAGACATGATTGACGATGCAGTCATCCTTAATATGCCCAAACAACTATGGCAACTTTTTGCATATATATGCATGTTTGGATGTCCTTCTGATGCAGACAAATTATGGGATGAGAATAAATCTCATTTTATTGAAGATTTTGGTTGGAAATTACATTGAAGAAAGGTGCCTGTGTGAACTGTGAAATGCATGCCCTTAATGAAATTCAAGAGGTATTCACATTGCATGGAATGAAATGTTCACATTTCAAACTTCAGGACTATCCTTTATTAACAAATGCAAATACATGCGATGAATCGTAAGAGCAACAGGCAGAGGTTTTGATACATTCTCTGAATGATGAATAGTTGGCAGCCTTTCAGACTATAACTTCAGCCATTGAAGATCAAACTGTACACCCCAAATGCTTTTTCTTGGATGGTCT
>NW_005369060.1:677889-686132 GCF_000412655.1 Myotis brandtii | reverse complement strand
TTTGAATGTTGTATTTGGTGGGAAAGTTCTTCTCAGAGGGGATTTTCAACAATTTCTCAGTGTTGTGCCACATGCTATGTGATCAGCCACAGTACAAACGAGTTTAAAGTACTGTAGTGTTTGGGGATGTTTCAGAAAGTTGTCTCTTAAATATGAGATCAGAGGATTCTGCTTATAGAGAATGGTTAGTAAAATTTGGAGATGGCAAACTTGATAGCAGTTTTCATTTAGGAATGGATATTATTGAAATCCCCTGTGAAATGACTTCGAGTGGATTTATTATTGAAGCTACCTTTGGAAATACTATATCTATAGATAATATTAAAAATATATCTAAACATGCAATTCTTTGTCCAAAAAAATAAGCACATTCAAAAATTAAATGAAGACATTTTGGATATACTCAATGGAGATTTTCAAACATATTTGAGTGATGATTCCATCGATTCAACAGATAATGCCAAAAAGGAAAATTTTCCCATCGAATTTCTTAATAGTATTATTCCTTCAGGAATGCTGTGTCATAAATTAAAATTGAAAGTGGCTGCACTCATCATCTACTGAGAAATCTTAATAGTAAATGGGGTCTTTGTAATGGTACTAGACTTGTTAACAAAGATTGCGACCTAACATAATTGAAGCTGAAGTATTAACAGGATCTGCAGAAGGAGAGGTTGCTCTGATTCCAAGAACTGGTTTGTCCCCATCTGACACTGGCCTCCCATTTAAGTTAATTTGAAGACAGTTTCCCGTGATGACATTTGTGATGACTATTAATAAATCACAAGGACAAACTCTAGACAGAATAGGAATATTCCTACCTGAATCCATTTTCGGATATGGTACTTGTCTTGTGGATAACAGTCATTCTAAGAGATGTGAGGTCGTGTCTTATTGTAGTTTTGATTTGCATTTCTGAACAGCAACTGAAGTTGATAATCTTTTCAAATATATTTTGGCTATGTGTGTATCTATTTGGAAGAAGTGTCTGATCAGGTTCTCTGCCCATTTTTTTTATTGAATTGTTTGTTGTTGTTTTTGAGTTGTGTGAGTATATATTTTGGATATTAACTCCTTGGAGTTGTTTGCAAAAACCTTCTCCCACTTGGTTGGTTGTCCTTTTGTTTTGTTGATATTTATTTATTTATTTATTTTACTATGCAGAAACTTTTCAGTTTGATATAGTCCTACTCATTTATTTTTGCTTTTACTTCCCTTGCCTTTAAAGTCAAATTTATAAAATACTCTCTAAGACCAAGGGCATAAGTTTAGTACCTATGTTTTCTTCTTTGTAATTTATTGTTGAAGTTCTTATATTAGGACTTTGGCCATTTTGAAGTAATTTTTGTGTATGGTGACAAGTCTAGTTTCATTCTTTTGCATGTGACTTTCCAATTTTCCCAGTATCATTTATTGAAGAGGCTTTTATTTTTTTATTATGTGTTTTTTTTGGCTCCTTTGCAAAAAGTATTTGCTCATGTCCATGTGGATTTATTTCTGTGCTTTCAATTCTGTTCCATTGGTCTTTGTGTCTGTTTTTCTTCCAATACCATGACGTTTTGATTATTGTCACTTTGTAGTGTAATTTGAAGTCAGGGAATGTGTGGTACCTCCAGTTTGTTCTTTTTTTCTCCAGTTATGTGGGGTTTTTGTGGTTTTTATACAAATCTGATGATTTTTTTTGTTCTATTTCTTTAAAAAATACCTTGAGCTTTTGATGGTGGTTTCATTAAATCTGTATATGGCTTTGGGTATGGCCATTATAACTATGCTGATTCTTTCAGTCCATGAACATGGAATGTCTTTCTATTTCCTTATGTCTTCTTCAATTTCTTGTAATAATGTCTTGTATTTCTCGGTGTATAGGTCCTTTACATTATCCATAGTTATCTAATTATTTTCATTGCCATTGAAAAAAATTGAGAATATTGTGCTAAGCAAAATAAGTCCAATGGTAAAAAGTCAAGAACCATATATTTTCACTCATATGTGGGAAATAAAACTGAAAGCAACAAATGAACAAATAAACAAACAAAAACTCATAGACAGACAACAGTATATTAGTTACTAGAGGGGGGAGTTAATAAAGTATAAAGGGGGTTAAATATATGGTGACAGAGGAGATTTAACTTTGGGTAATAGGCACACAATACAGATGATATGTTGTAGAATTGTATACTTTAAAGATATATAATTTCATTATTCAATGTCACCCTAATGAATTTAATAAAAATAAATCTAATTACATTTTGTCTAGCCTCATTTATTTAAGGCAAAGCAAATCCCCATTCTTGTATTGGTATTTTTAATTTATAAGCATTTTTTTTTGTCTATAGAGTAGAAGGGAAAAGTGAGTAAACATATATAGCTCTTCATGATAGAGCTCTATCATGCTGCCTATGTAATTTAATCTCCAACCAAACCCTATAATTTCACATTCTAATAATTCATTGAATTACATAGCCCTTTGTAGCAGTGAAATATAAAGGCCAAGAAAAGAGCTTTTAGAATTAGACTAATAAGGTTAACATTACAGTTTCCCGATGACATCTCTGCAGAACACATGTGTACATAACTTTACTTTCATTAATATTTTTCTGCACCTAAACAGTTTGTATAAAACCACAAAAGACCCCACATAACCAGTGATAATAATACCAATTTCCCAGGATTTTTTGTGTTTAGTACTCTAATGTAATATTTTTCTAATTTATATATTTAGTTCTTCTGAAATCAAATAATTGTTTTAATTTTTCCTCATTTATAATTAAAAGTAAAAACAGATATTAATATTGTATCATAATTGAGTAATTTATAAAATAACAAATTAAGGACATATATACATTGTGGGTGGAAAAACAGATATATCCTCATATATAGAAGAGATTAAAAATAAAAAAAACATAACATTCAACTATATTAGCATAAATATAGAAGTATTTAATTTAATATATGAATAGCAATTAAAGTTAATAAAAAGAAAATTTCAAACAAAATGTTAATGCAAGAGATATTTAAAAACAAGGTCAAGTCTACCATTAGAAGATAAAGAAAATAAAGGAGTAAGAAGAAGTGGAGAAGTAAGAGGAGGAGGAATATGAGGAGGGAAAAGATAAAGACACAAGGTTCAGATGGTATTCAGCTTAATTACACTTGTCAGACTTCATGCCAGATTACTTGGGTTCAAATCCCAGCTTCATCTTTGATTTAACTCTGCAATCTTGGATGAGTTAGTGAACTCCATGATTTCTCGTCCTTAAGATAGCAACAACAGTAGTATTTATCTCATTGTATTGTTTTAAGATTAAATATGTTAATATACGTAAAGCACATAACATAGGATCATACTATAATATACTAGTATACACTTCAAGCATAGCTATTAAGAATAATGGCTGTGATATTCAAACTACTAGTTCCACCTTCAAATTTCTTCTCAACTTCTTGCTTCCATCTTTTCAGAAATGGTTTCCATAACTTATGTAAATTAAAGCAACTCAAATAGCTTTTGATATTTTGCATTTCTTGTTTGAACTTTTCAAAACAGAGCACAAAACTCAAAACCTAGCAAGCCATTATCAAGTAACTGTAACTCAGTTTATGTAATTATATTGTTCCAACCATTTTAGTTAAAATATTTTATTTTGACTGCTAAAAACTAGTGAGGTTTTTGGTATAAAAATAATTTTAAAATATGTATGACTCCACATTTAAGACAACTTAAGACTTTAAGAAATACAACTGAAAAATGATAAAGCTAAACTATTAGTAACTTTTCCCCTATTCCTTTTTTAACTTAATTATTTATCTTAAATTTAAAAGCACACAAACAAACAAACAAAACAACAACAATAGTGATTTGTCAGCATCTGGTATTTTTAAAATGTATGGTTTTATAATCTTTAAAATTTTTGTTTAAAAGTACAAATACACCCCCCCCACACACACACACACATACACACACACATTCACATACTTAATTCCCATGACATTGGCAGATTTTTCTACCTCTTAGTTCTTCCTTTTTTACTGGAACTTTTATCATTACTGTCTTCATGCAGTAAATTCTCTCTCTCTCTCTCTCTTCCTAATCCTCACCCCATGATATCTCTCTCTCTCTCTCTCTCTCTCTCTCTCTTCCTAATCCTCACCCCGTGATATTTTTTTCCAGTGAATATATATATTTAGAGAGAGTGGAAAGGAGTAAGAGAGAGGGAGGAGAGACAGAGAGAGAGAGGGAGAGGAAGAGAAACATCAATGAGAGAAAGAGACACACATTGATTGATTGCCTCCTGCACTTGCCACTACCAGGGTCAGGCTTCGAACCTACAACCCAGATACATGCCCTTGACAGGAATCGAACCTGAGATCCTTTGGTGTGTGGGCCGACATCTAACCACTGAGAAACAGTGGCCAGGGCTATGTCTCTGTATTTATACCAGTTCCAGGTCTCATGTCTAATGCTTCTAACCTGTAACTTAAATATTCAAGGGGAAGTATTCATTCAAATTCTTAGTAGCATGTTGCTAACTAGGGTACTGTTATTTGTTTTATGTTCCTCTATTACTCAAATTTAACAAGTCTAATGAGAAAATGTGAGCATACTTGAAAACTTTGATTCAATAGTTTTTTCTGTCAATAATTTAATTCTCTCATTCCAAGTCTCTTTTAGGCAGCTCATTTTACCACCACATTCAGGGTCAAGAAAGTGAAATATTCTAATTATTATTTTACATTTTCTCTCTTCACTATTCTCATCTAAATCTTCTTCAAATAGAGGTCTCTGCCTCTATTGTAATATCATACAATATACTATGCACAATATGAACAGATTATAGATGTCATTTGTTTCATGATTTAAGACTATACAATGAATCTATGTTACCTATCAATTCTCCACAGGTTTCCCTAGATTAACATTAAATGCCCTATGTAAAGTGATTCTTCTTAACATCTCTCTCAAGAAAATTAGTCCCATTGGCTTGTGTATCATGTACATTATTCTCATTTGACTTCAACTTTATCCTACAATTTTCCTTTAGCATTTGTAGACTGTGACATAGAAACTAATACTTCATCATTCAAGTTGCTAAAAGCATAAAAAGTCACCCCTGTGACCCACTAATTATACTGTATGCTCTTCAATTTTTTTACTTCTTCTATCAACACCTTAAACAAGGTACTTAGCAATATTATTAACCACAGTTTTATGTATATGGATATTTATGTACATAATAAATTTATAAAATTTAATTACTATGATCTACTATAATATTCAGCCTTATAAAATTTAATTACTATGATCTACTATAATATTCAGCCTTTAATAAACAATGTAATTAATTATTTAATAAAATACAAATAAATGTTTTGAATGAAAGGAGAAATAAACTAGAGCTCAGTCATTAAAGTCACATGAATGAAGATCAAAATGAAATGTGAAATAAATTAACCCAATAATCAATTACACCAAAAGTATACTTAGGAGTAGTAATTTTTTGATTAGTAATTATTAGTGATTGCTATTTATGAAGGAAATTTGAATATAAATCTATAAAAACTAGCAAACAAACCAGTCTCCACCTTGGCGATCACGTCACTTAACCCTACCACACTGCTTTGCAGTATCAGCATCTCCCACACCTCTTTCTATGGCATTTTGCACATTTTTCTATTTCACTGGAGCATTGAGGACACTATTTCCTTTTTAAATCCTGTTAAATACTGTATAATTAATTTACTCAAAGTTTGGTTGACTGGTGAGCAAATGAATATGATAATTCTAAGCATTTTAATATATCAGGACTTAAGAACACAGGTACAGGGACAGTTAAGGCATTTTATTCAATAAAATATCTTACTTTCCAAACATGACTGTCAAAAAAATCACATCTATTCTGTGTCTCTATGGCAGAGTATAAAAAGAAAACTGTATAAAACTCTAAAATACTTTATTATTAGAAACTATAGTTGTGTATGTTTCAAATGGAGTCAAGTTATGTTTACATTGTTTGGTATATACAGATAATTTAGAAACAGTTTCTCTGGTTTCTTAATTCATTAGATACCAAGGAAAGCAGACATTCAAATAACCTTTTTCTCTTTCCTGTTAAGCAACAAATGACGCATATAATTGAGAGGCTAGTAGCTGTCTAAGGAGATTAAACAATTGCTTAGCTGAGCCTAAAATATATAAGTTAAGGATGTTATGGGTTTGAGAAAACTTTTTCCACACATTAATTTTTTAAGTTCACATGATATATTCGTTCTTTTTAAGTTTCTTAAAGCAGTGATTCTAAAGTTCTAATGCTTTTTCCTAGAGACACTGCAGCAACTTTTAAGAAAAGTGTGTAAGCCAATACTCAAATTTTGAGACAATTTTCCTCATCATATTTAAATATAGACTGTAAAGTTTTAACCAAGAATCAGCTAAGTTTACCAGAAAGCTCGAGAAATGCTAGGTTCGGCTTACCAACCGTTCCAGCTGTGGGTTTAATAACACAGCAGTGATTTTAATTAAGAATAGGTAATAAAGTTCTTACAGTTTCCGGATTAAAAATAAAGCAGGGTTATTTATTTATTTTAATGTATTTTTATTGTTGATAATATTACGGATATCTCCCATTCACCCTCCATCCCCTCCTCCTCCCAGCCCCTACCCATCACTCCAGGTCTTCACCACCCTGTTGCCCATGTCCATGGGCTATGCATAAAGTACATAAGTTCTTTGGTTTATCTCTTCTTGTTCCCCAAACCCCATATCAAGGCATGTCAGTCTGTTTAGAACTCACCCATTAGTCTTCAAGGATCACATTTTTCCCCCAGACATTGTTTAATACAAAAATGTATAATTAAGGCCATATTTTAATTAAAAGGAAAGATACTTTTCACTAGATAACCTAAATATTTTATTGATAGAAAAACATTATTTAGACATATAGGCTCAAAATAAAAATATAGGCTAAAACAAGACTTTAAAATAATAAAATATGTAACATAAATTATTAATAATCCCTTGAAGAAAACTTGGTTTCATAACCAAAGATAATATATTATTAGGGAAAATACCCATTTTTAAAACATGTTGCTTAGGTAACCTTCCAAACATTGTTTATTTAAACATCATCCAAAATATGTTGATTACATTCCAAAGCTCATTGATTCAAGATTCTGAGATAGCTTGGGAGATGATAAAAGCCATACGCATATAATATAAAATTATTATTACAAACATAAGATCAGAATTCAAAAGTGACTGTGTCTTAAAACAATGTTGATATCTAAATGTACATACCTTAGAAAAAAGGAATCTAAATTTCTTAAGATAATATAGAAAAATAACCTATTTTACATGAATACCTTTTTCCCTTTATTATTACATGAAATATTCTTAAATAACTGTATCAGTTTCATAGTCTAGAATGTTTTTGCCCTATTATCACAAACTGGTATATAAGGGGATCTTCAAAAGAAATGTTTTGTACTGAAGCTATTTTGCTTATAAAGATTTTTCATGTGAGGGTTAAGTGTAAAGAATATGGTAGAGGGGGAAAGAGAAGTGTGCAATACTTTTTTTTTTTTTTTTTAGTCCTTAACAGTTTTTATTTTGCCCATAAAAGCACTCAAGATCTTGCCAGCAGATCTTTTTTTTTTTAGTTAAATCTTCATTGTTCAGATTACTACAGTTGTTCCTCTTTTCCCCCCCACAGCTCCCCTCCACTTGGTTCCCACCACACCCTCTGCTCTTACCCTCCCCCCGCCCACTGTTCTCATCCATAGGTGTATGATTTTTTTCCAGTCTCTTCCTGCATACCTCACGCCCTTTTCCCCCCGAGAAATGTCAGTATACTCCCTTTCTATGGCCCTGATTCTATTATATTCACCAGTTTACTCTGTTCATCAGATTTTTTATTTACTTGATTTTTAGATTCACTAGTTGATATGTATTTGTTGTTCATAATTTTTATCTTTACGTTTTTCTTCTTCTTCCTCTTCTTAAAGAGTACCTTTCAGCATTTCATATAATACTGGTTTGGTGGTGATGAACTCCTTTAGCTTTTTCTTATCTGTGAAGCTCTTTATCTGACCTTCACTTCTGAATGATAGCTTTGCTGGATAAAGTAATCTTGGTTGTAGGTTCTTGCTATTCATCACTTTGAATATTTCTTGCCACTCCCTTCTGGCCTGCATAGTTTCTGTTGAGAAATCAGCTGACAGTCGTATGGGTACTCCCTTGTAGGTAA
>NW_005369060.1:673260-676981 GCF_000412655.1 Myotis brandtii | reverse complement strand
TGTCTGCAGTGGGAGAACTTCTGTGCTGGAGACACCCTTCTGGGGCAAGACTTGCTTCAGTGGGGCTTTGGTGCTCACTGAGTCTGCCCCCTGAGTGTGTCCCTTATGGATCTGAGGAGTTTTAATCTGGATGGTCCCACTCTGACCACTGGGTACACTGGCACTTGGATCTCTAAGGAGGTGCTAATTTAGCCTCTGCCTGAAGCTACCCAGCAGGAGCTATGGAGTGATCTGCAGATTCCTCTTCTTTGTTTGGGGTTTTTGGAGGTGCCCAGATGAGGCCCATCTGTGAAGCAATGCAAGCTGCTGTGGGGCCTTGGGCCTTCTTTTGGATGTTCTGGGACTCTCTGACCCAGCTGAAGTTTGTTAGGTAATTTTAGATTGCAAAGGGCCAGGTCATTCATATGCAAAAGCCTCTGCACACAGCTTGGGTGGGGCGGTGTCTCGGGGAATCAACAGGGCAGAGCAAACAGCTATGGCTGATCCTCAGCCCTGTCCTAAGGAGCCCCAGGTCTCAGTGTCCCGTGGTAATTGCTGCCAGCACCTCTGAGAGAAAGCCACCCTCGAGTTCTGCCCGATGCCAGACAGTCCAGTTTCTCCCTGTATGAGTCTGGGTTCCCAGAGCCCTCAGGAGCTTGAGACTCCCTCCTGATTGAAAAAGACAACTGCGTCCTCAGTTGCTAGCCCTTTCCACGTGTGCCTCCGTACCTCTGCACCTTACTTCCGCACCTCCTCTGAGTCTCAGTGTGCTTTTCTCTTTCCTTCTAGTTGTAGAATTTCCACTCAGCCAGCCTTACTGTGATTCTGGATGATGTCCGTTTTGTCTTTTAGTTGTATTTTTGAAGTGGTTGTGCGAGGCAACAATTTTAGGTGTTTACCTATGCCGCCATCTTGGTTTCTCCGCAATGCTCTTTCTGTCCTTATGCTACATCCACAAACATCACCTTCCTGTCCATGTTTCAAGACAGCACTGTATTGAGAAATCCCCAAAAGATGCATCAACGTTTCTCTCCCATGGCAAAATATGGTACCTGAATGACATTACCGATTAAAATAGGGCACTATTAAAAACCCTAGACAATGTGGTATCATCTCCCCCCTGTCAGAATGGCTATCATCAACAAATCAACAAGCAACAAGTGCTGGCGAGGATGCGGAGAAAAAGGAACCCTTGTGCACTGCTGGTGGGAATGCAGACTGGTGTAGCCACTGTGTAGAACAGTATGGAGTTTCCTCAAAAAACTAAAAATGGAACTTCCATTTGACCCAGTGATCCCATTTCTGGGAATATATCTCAAGAAACTAAAAACACCAATCAGAAAGGATATATGCACTCCGATGTTCATAGCAGCACAATTCTCCATAGCTACGATTTGGAAACAGCCTAAGTGCCCATCAGCAGATGAGTGGATTAAAAAACTCTAGTACATCTATACAATGGAATACTATGCTGTGGTAAAAAAAGAAGGAAGTTTTACCATTTGCAACAGCATGGATGGAACTGGAGAGCATTATGCTAAGTGAAATAAGCCAGTTGGAGAAAGATAAATATCACATGACCTCACCCTTTTATGAAATATAATGAACAACATAAACTGATGAACAAAAACAGATCCAGAGACAGAAACATCAATTAGTCCATCAAACCTCAGAGGGAAGGTAGGGGAGGGTGGGGTAAGGGGGGAGATCAACCAAAGGACTTATATGCATATAGACCTAACCAATGGACACAGACAACAGGGGGGTGAGGGCATGAGTGTAGGGGATGGGGGGTAATGAAGCCAGTTGGAGAAAGATAAATATCACATGACCTCACCCTTTTATGAAATATAATGAACAACATAAACTGATGAACAAAAACAGATCCAGAGACAGAAACAATTAGAAGACCATCAAACCTCAGAGGGAAGGTAGGGGAGGGTGGGGTAAGGGGAGAGATCAACCAAAGGACTTATATGCATATAGACCTAACCAATGGACACAGACAACAGGGGGGTGAGGGCATGAGTGTAGGGGATGGGGGGTAATGTGGGAATAAGGACACATATATAATAACTTAATCAATAAAAATTTTAAAAACACTAGAAAAATGTAATCCTTATTTCTAAATATAAATGAAAATCCTAAGAACAAAGAAGCCGAGAAACGAATGCTATCTATGTCAAGTAAATAATTAACTTCAAAAATTGTGTAAGAAAAAGGAATTGTTTTCTGGACCGTGATTTATAACACCAGAATTTTTTTTTCCTTTGGTGGATACATGAATCTCACAAACTTGGAAAGAGCAGTATTAGCAGCAGATATACTGATACAATTAATATGGCTTTAAACTAAGTCTCAAAGTAGAAGAGAAAAATGTGAATCAGTAAAATGGATATTATGAAGGACAATTGGTTTGAAGTAAAAATAAGACAGTGAAAAATATCTACAAATTATGTTTTTTAAATCATAGCTTAGAATAATACTTAGGCCTAGAATATATATTGTACTAAATAATACTAAAATGAAAATTGTAGACATGTTAAGTTCTTAAAGTGCATTCTTTTCTTTAATCCTTACACAACCCTGGCAGGTGAGTACAAGGCTTGCAACAGATGTTTATGCAAAGAGTGCCATGTACCAGGGACCCTGGCCTGTGGGAAAAGTAATGAGTGTATTCCACTCTACTCTGCCATTGCCCAATAGGTATTATTTTTAAGTTCAATTTACCAGGTAGGAAACCAGGTTTAGGCATGTTTGGAAATCTGCTCAAGATTATATTGCTTATAAATGCTAAGGCTAGATTAGCTAGAATTGGAGACCAGATGTGTCTGGAATTTATAATTTTAATAAAACATAGGAAAGAGAAATTTATATACACGTGTGCACACATATATAATTTATTCTAAAATAATAGAGGAAGGGCAAATTATCTAATTAGTTTACCTGGAAGAAAACAGTGACTGGAAAATTTGTGTCACTGCATACATTTATGATCAGACACATAAAGACCAAAAGTTAGAGGAGATGCTTACGGTAGGGAAGGAAAATCAAAGAGAGAAATTGTTGAAAAATAACAGCAATACTAGCAGCATACATTATAGAAGGTAGTTTATTAATAATGAATACAAGAGATGGATGAGGAGAGAACCAAGATGGCGGCATAGGTAAACACCTGAAATTGCTGCCTCGCACCACCACTTCAAAACTACAGCTAATAGACAAAACAGACATCATCCAGAAATACAGGAAGGCTGGCTGAGTGGAAATTCTACAACTAGAAGGAAAGAGACAAGCACACTAAGACTCAGAGGAGGTGCAGAAGTGCAGAGGTACGGAGGCACACACAGCAAGGGCTGGCAAAGGAGGACACTGGGTCTTTTTCAATTGGGAGGGAGTCTCAAGCTCCTGACGGCTCTGAACTCCAGTTCTGGGTGAGTCTCTGGGCACCCAGACTCATACGGGGAGAGACTGGACTGTCTGGCATCAGTCGGAACTCGAGGGCGGCTTTCTCTCAGAGGTGCTTGCAGCGATTACCAGGACACTGAGACACAGGGCCTCTTAGGATAGGACTGAGGAGCAGCCATAGCTGCTCGCTGTGCCCTGGTGATTCCCTGAGAGGCCAACCCACCCAAGCTGCAAGCAGAGGCTTTTGCATATGAATGGGCTGGCCCTTTGAGATCTAAAATTACCTAACAAACTGCAGCTGGGTCAGAGAGACCCAGAACATCCAAAAGAAGGC
>NW_005369060.1:656282-671999 GCF_000412655.1 Myotis brandtii | reverse complement strand
AATGTGGGGGGGGGGGGGGAAGGGAGTGGGGGGTGTGGGAAGAGACTGGACAAAAATCGTACACCTATAGATGACAATAATGGAGGGGAGGGTAAGGGCAGAGGGTGGGGAGGGAACTGAGTGGAGGGGAGCTATGGGGGGAAAAAGAGGAACAACTGTAATCTGAACGAGACTGGACAAAAATCGTACACCTATAGATGAGGACAATGGAGGGGAGGGTAAGGGCAGAGGGTGGGGAGGGAACTGAGTGGAGGGGAGCTATGGGGGGAAAAAGAGGAACAACTGTAATAATCTGAACAATAAAGATTTATTTTTAAAAAAGAGATGGATGGGAAGGAAGAGATTTAATTAGTTTGATCCTCTTTGGAGAAGTCTAATTCTGCTAATATCTGTCTATTTGATGGGGAAACTCCAATGGTAACTACTTTTCTGTTAAAATTGAATTACAGAGAAGTTAACGGGCATACACAACAGAGACACTGAGGAACAAAGGTTCTGAGGGATGTTAAAGGAAGGGATTGATGCACAGGTGTGTAAAGTATGAAGACTTACAACAGGCAGCCCTTCAGCATACAGGGTGCCATGGGCAGTTACCAGATATTCCAATAAATGTAAATGAGGATGAGAGTGATAAACTAAAAATGAAATTATGACTCTATCATCTTCTCTATCAAGGAAAATTATCAACAAATTAAAACACTTTTGATATGGATTTGGGATTTACTCAGATTTTCCTAGGGGCTGAAGTAAATGAGGACTAACAGAAAGTTTCTGAAGACCCACTGCTCTCTGCTATTAGTGACCTGGGATTACTTAGACAAGGAAGCAGTGTAGATCAAATGACAGATGTATTCTACAGGAAGAGATATAGTTTTTGATTATCAGACATGTAGAATAAAAATATTCAACATAATATGTTGCTTAATTGGAATAAAGTACATATTTAAACTATCTTTTATTATAACTGTGAAACAGACAGAATAACATTGCTTTTATGACAGTATACCTGAGTGGATTACTGATGGTTGTCAGTCTTTCTCAAAACAATATTTTTCCTTTCTACTGTCCAAACTCAAAATGCTATTTTGTTATTTCCTTAATAAAATAGAAAACATACCTTATAAATCTATGGGTAATGTAAAGTTGTGAGATACAGCTATTAGATAAATCTTCAAAAATGTTTTGCTGTGATGAAAGTAACCCTAAATAATACACTAAACAGAAACACTGTAAAGACCTACATTTAAATTTCAAAAATATCATTTATACCAACAAAGGATAATTGAATTTAACATTTGAAAAAATATAATATTTTCACATAAGTTATAATCTTCAACTACTGAGGAAATCAATCACACTTGATTGTTTCTTCTAATTTTACTAAAATAATTCTATCCTTCATGCATATTACATTAACTTTAAAACATCATATATACAAAGAATTATACAGTATAAGTAAGTGTTAGAACACCTTGCATGTTTATTTCATAGCAATTATAACATGTCATTTCTATAACATATCGAGTGATGAAGGATTTGAAGGCTCGAAAGATGTCACTTTAATATGTCTGCTATCATAGTAGACTATGCATAAATTAATTTACAAGATTTGTAAATAATTAGAAACTATTATGTGTAGAGTAATTTTATCTTTTATATAGGGGCATATATTTAGAAATTCATGCAAAATAATTAATACTTTATGGCAGCTAACAATAGTAACAAAGTCTTCGCAAAGAATCACAAAGAAAAAAAAAGCCAACAGTTAAATTTCTCACCTGCCTAATACCCAGCCGGTATGCCACAATCCGATCCACCGCATCAGGATTCATCTGTGTCCACTGTAGACTATAGGAATAAACACGGTGTCTGTTTTGCCAAACAGGATTGTAGGTATCGTAATAAAATTCTGGAGCATAGGCCTTTCCTGAAAGCAGAAGGAATACATTTAAGTGATGACATATTCCAATTAAACATATTTGTTCTTTTTGGCCCTTTTACCACATTCTTCTAGGAGTTCTATATGTAACTCTTTTATCTGAAAAGTCTTATTATTAAAATCTAATCAATTTTCTGGAGAATTTTGAGTATAGATGACAGAAGATTTCCTGGTTGATTGGATGAGCATGGTTCAGAGAGAAAGCAGAATCAAGGACGATTACAAGTTTTGGCCTAAAACCTGGAAGATTAAAATTTCCATCAACTGAGATAAAAAGCTTTGTGAGGGACAAATTTGGGAAGAGGAGAAAATCAGGGAGTTATTATTATTTTTTTAGTCCTCACTTCAAAGGACATCATTTTAATATGTCTGCTGTCATAGCAGAATATGCATAAAATAATTCCCAAGATTTGTAAATAATTAGAAAGTTATGTATGTAGTAATTTTATCTTTGATATAGGAAAATATATTTAGAAATTTATGCAAAATTAAAGAACATGTTCATTAATATTTAGGGAGAGGGAAAGGAGGAAAAGAGAGAAAGAGAGCGAGAGAGAAATAGATTGCTCACCACCAGTATGCCCCCTGATCAAGAGATCAAACCTGAAATCCAGATATGTGACCAGGAATCAAACCTGCTACCTTCCAATGTATGGAACGATGCTCCAAACAACTGACCCACACCAGCCAGGACAAAAATCAGGGAGTTAATTTTGAAAAGTTTGAATGCTCTAAATGCAGCCATTAAGTGGAATATACTAGTCTAGAATTTAGGAAAAGCCAGGATTGGAGATATATCTTGCTAACCATAGGCATATATATAGATTTTAACTTTAAAGCCCTGAGACTCAACATCATCAAGAGAGTGTGAGAAGATAGAGAAGAAAACTAGGTCTGACCACTGGAGCAATCCAAGGTTAAGAAATGTGGGGGCAGTTAACACCCACAAAGGCCTGACACGGAACAACCAGTGAACAAAAGAAAAGTTTAAAAATGTGGCATCCAAGAAGCCAAAAGAAGTATATCAGCACCAAATGACCAACTCTGTAAAAAAAATTAGTGAAAATAAAAAATCTTGTTTATATTTTCATTGTTTTTAGTCAATAAACTCAAAATCATTCAAACAGAACTCAACAATAACACAAGAACTTTGGTCAATAATAAAGTTTTTATTTAAGAATATGCAAAGTGCATATAGCATATATGATATGTATAAAACATCTGTGTATTGTTACTTTCGTGTGTGTGTATTTTTATACTGAATTGTGCACAGACCATTTGTAATTTGTAATTATAGGTCCAAATTACCAATGTTCTGAAATGTAGATTTTTCTCACATTCTATTTTTTTTTTTACTAATACTGCATTTATTTAATAAATAAACAATATTTAGTGAGACCCTTTTAAATGCTAAGTAGTATACTAGGCATCAAGGATACAATAAATGAGGAGGTCTGACCTCTGTCTTCATAGAAATTGCTTACATTTTCTCATACTTTCCAAATAGCTTTGTAATTATTAACGGATGATGAGCTAATAAGTTGTACACTTATCATCCCTCATTCCACATCTGTCCTGTTTTATTTTATTACATTAAATATTAAGTGCCCTTCTGGGTTTTTCCTCCTATATTCTTGTGTTCAGAAACTTTTCTTGCCTAGTTTTTTATATTTCTTCATTATTTGTCATCTAGGGGTTACAAAAAGGTTGAATCATAAAAATTTATCACAGACAAAGAATGAATTTTGAACACTAAGAATGGAAGTGATGGTCTCTGTTATCTTGGAGAGGATTACCAGGAAAAACATAATGTAAAATAAAATAAATTTAATTTTTGACAAGTTTACTAGTAAAATTAAATAAATTGAATTAAATATATGAATTTTAGTAACAATTTTTAAAAGTCTTCTACATCAACATTGTGTGCATTAAAAAATGTTCTATAAATATCTATTCAGTTTAATTGAAAAACAATTATCAACTTCATACAAAGAATCTTGCAAAGAAGGAGGTCTCTAGGAAAGAGCCATCACATTCATTTTATTACTCATTTTATCTGGTATTATATTTTCACTTAATAAATGATAGGACATATTCATGTTCACAAGATTATGAGCAAAATCCAGATGAAAGAAAAACAATATACTGAATGAAGAAGTGAATACCAAAATATAATTGACAACTTGTATTTGTGACCAAATTTCTCAAAATGTTATTAAAGAGGTGCATTTATTAGTAGTCTAAATAAAGAGCTAGAGGTTTTTATTAAAAATAACCATTCAATTTGGAGAAATATACATTCAGGTTTTAAAATAAAAAATCACACATACAAATAAATTTATTCTCTGGTTTCACAGACAGTCATATTAAATGTTTTCATATTCGTTTTGTAGGAAGCACAAAGTACTACTAAGGAAATATCTTTATAATAATCCTAGACTCTTACAACCAGGCATGATAACTGCTGGTTGAACAGGGAAAGAATTTGTAATATTTCTTTTTCTTTTTGATCCTCCAGGCCTATGTTTTTCTTTTTGTCCTTCCAGCAAGCATGTCAAGGAAATATTACTTCTCTTTTATATTCATCTTATTTTTAACCAACACTGTTCTACTTTAAATGTTTTTAGACTAACTGACCTAGAATTACATTCATTACCTAAACTAGCCAAAAAATTTTGGATATATTATGTATGATTATATAAAGATGATGGATTTTAAAATATTCTTAAAATATACATAGGGAAAATTGTCATTCAAAGTTTTATATAGAATTTGTGCAAAAGTACATTTGTTCTATTTTGCAAATAGCTTTCGAAAAGTAATTAAATTAAGGTTTCAAAAATGCTTTTATGGGTAAAGCGCAAAGTAAAAGATAAGAAGCTATGACATGTCACTCACCTGGTACAAAAATGCTAGCTTAAAATATAACAAAACTATGTTTTAGGTGCATACATAGGTTTACAAGCAAGTGAGAGAATTATTCCTCAGGGATCAAAGAACAAAGACCTGAAAACCAAGCAATGAAAAAAAGCTTAGGGAGAACAGAAGTGTTGTTGCTTTGTACCCTTGGGAGCTGAATTTTAGACCCATAAGGGGTGAGGTTAATGGGCCAGTCTCAAATGAAAAGTTAGAAATTAGGTTACCACATTCTTTTTTTTTAAATATATTTTATTGACTTTTTTACAGAGAGGAAGGGAGAGAGATAGAGAGTTAGAAACATCGATGAGAGAGAAACATCGATCAGCTGCCTCCTGCACATCTCCTACTGGGGATGTGCCCGCAACCCAGGTACATGCCCTTGACCGGAATTGAACCTGGGACCTTCCAGTCTGCAGGCCGACGCTCTATCCACTGAGCCAAACCGGTTTCGGCAGGTTACCACATTCAATCAAGATCAGTAAAAACGGCAGTCTCAGTCATAGGGTATCCTAGAATAAAGCTGCTCTTCACCAGCATAAGAAGATGACAAAAATACTACATTAAGAAAAAAATCATCCTTGGCTAGTAATACCACTGGAGTCCTTCAGTAGATCCAAATTAAGTTCTTAAAGAACATGCTTTCAACTGAGACTGCAGAGATTTCTTCAACCTAAACCTCAATGATTACGAATTAAAAATACAACATTAATAGCACACAAGAAAATGTGTGACTAAGAAGGACAATAAACAGCAGGATTAGACTACAGATAATGGAACCATGAAATGGAATTTATAAATAAGTATGCATGAAACAATTAAAGAAATACAATTGCCCTGGCAGGCATAACCCAGTGGTTAGAGCAACGGCTCAGGCACCGAAAGGTCATGGGTTCAATTCCCCGTCAAGGGCGTGTACCTGGGTTGCAGGTTCAATCCCCAGCCCAAGTCAAGGTGTGTACAAGAGGCAACTCATTGATGTGTCTTCCTCAAATTGTTTCTCTCTCTCATCCCTCTCCCCTCCCTCCGGCCCTCCAACTCCCACTCTCTCTGAAAATCAATGGGAAAATATCCTTAGGTGAAGATTAATAAAAAAAATAAAAAAATAAATACAATATAAAATGTTAAAACAAACAAACAACAACAACAAAAAGAACACACACTATGGAACCTTCTATAAAATAATAATATTGTCTATTGAGATCAAAGGTGGGCTTCACAGGGGACACATCTAACAACATCTTTATTGATCTTAAAGAAGAAGATGTTGGTTGGCTCATGGAAGAATAAGAGAAGGAAAGTAAGGTATGGACTTAGGTGGAGAAAAATGAATATATGATAGACAATATTTTAGAGCAACCACAGGATCTGGCATGGCTGTAACATGTTGTACGCATCTTTCCTACCAAATTGTGCCCTTTTGAAGCACAGAAATGTTCTTGTACTACAATGGCTGACACAATGCATGTGTTTAAATAAGACAGGAAGTCAGGTCAGTGCTAATTTAAGAAGTGTCTTGTTAGATATAAGACATTTTATATTTACCCTACAGTTGCATTATTCTCAAATTGTTTTGGGCAGTGCTCACTTCAGTGGAAGAAAAAAAATTTATCGTGAATCTATTGACTTATATTTCCCAGTGTGAAATAACTCATTGACATCAAAGAATTAAGTGAGAAATGAGTCAATATTAAAAATGGTAACAGTGAAAAAATTAAAAAACACAGTTGCAAAATATCAAGCATAATATAACAATTTAAAACTTTTCAAAGTTGAATTTATTGGTATAAGGAAAGTAGCTACAGAAATTCATGGCAACCTGAAACACTGATGATGTGCTGATTTAAGAAAAAAAAACTTCTAAAAATCATATGAATCAGAACTCTCTGTATGCATTTTCAATAGAAACTAACCAACACTAGTCAGGTGCTTTTGGAGTCAGAATCATATTGTGTTTAGACACATAGACTAAAGCAATGAATTAGTCATTACAACTTAATAGGTATAATATACATAAAAATCTATGTAGCTCTCTCATTCCTTCATTGGACAGAAGTGAGAACATGCAATTGTTGGAACCATAATTACCTTTTCTAGAAATTAATGAATCTTGAATAATACTAAAAATGAAAGAAATGGTTCTACATAAATTGGGATTTTTCTGAGTTTTTAATCAGGAATATGATATAAATCCACTTTTTATTTTACAACTGCATCTGGTGAGTAAGAGGAGAAAAGATTAGAGAAGTTAAAAAACTAATGGCTGGAAGACAATAAGAAGATACTGTCTTTAAAGTAAAAGGCATGATTTTGGAAATAAAGAAAGATTGATAAATTTAAAAAGCATTGCATAAAAACAAGTAATGAGCACT
Source organism: Myotis brandtii (assembly GCF_000412655.1). NCBI lineage: Eukaryota > Metazoa > Chordata > Mammalia > Chiroptera > Vespertilionidae > Myotis > Myotis brandtii. The sequence goes on along the minus strand of NW_005369060.1, from coordinate 664,772 downwards.
GCTCCTCTGAGTGGACAATGTAGGTAGATTCCTAACTTTTCCATCTGCGGAGACTGGATGGGCACTAGAGCTTTTAAATTAGATGGAAAAGAACTGTATGCATCTCATCCTGGCAAAGGAGTGAAGAATTACATTACCTCTTGCTTCCTTTTCTTCTGGAAGCTTATTGTTTTGATTTAAAGCCATTTAAAAATGTTATGAAAGTGAGGCATAAAGAATACTTTGATGACAAAAATGTTTAATTTTTTGAAGTCAAAAGAAACTTTTTAAAAAGAATCAATGTATGTATGTGTTACCTATTTTTGGTATTTAGTTATGTGATATTTAAAATTAGTCCTTATCTCATTAAGAGCAATAAAGAAATAAATACTGAATTGTTGAATTCTGCCTATTCTCATTTGACTGGAAAGGTAGGAAGCTAATATTAAAAAGAAATGAAAAAGAGGGAAGACATGTAAGTTATACTTAACAGAAGAAACTATTGCACCTGATAAAGAACAATTTGTCCTAGAGTTAAGATGAATGTCATAGTAGAAATAAAACTGAATGTCGTCAAGAGTTTGTTCAACAGGAATAATTTGTCAATATGTGTGCAGAAAACAAAAGCACAACAACTAAATTATACAGCTGTGAAATCAATGACAACATCTCTCAGTTAATGATTGTTTAGAGTTTCCAAAAAAAAAAAAAAAGAGCAAGACTTGTAACTATTTAGAACCCAACTAAATCCTTTAGTTTAAATGCCTCTGTACATGAGATGGAGTAGCGGTTATCTAAATGTTCTTTTCCCATTTAGAGACAGCCAATATGTTTTTAAATTACTAGTAATTGTTGTTACATTATTTTAAAATTGCAGCATAACTGCTTTTATTCATCCCTGATGTGGATCCATTTTATTCTGCTGGAGTCAGGACTGTGAGAACCACACTGAAGCAGACTGCCCAGTGACTACACTTTAGCACTCAAGACCTTCTTTAGAATTCACAGCCCTGGAGAGCAAGTTCATTGATTGGCTAAATAATAAAAAAATATTGACAATATTGTCAGTCTTTACAAATCATTGGGATCTCTATAAATAGATTTTCAACTTGTCCAAGTATAAGTATAGTTACTTTGGTCATATTATGATTTCAGTCATAGGTTATGTCTTCTCAAAATAAAGCTGCAAAAGAAATAGGTTTCTCACCCCCCAAAAAAATGACATTTTTAAAAGTAATCTGTATTAAGTTAGTCCTCTAATTCACATCTGAATAACTTTAAAAAATAAATTTTAGCATTATTTAAGCAAAATCTATTCAATAAAAGAATATTTTCAACAAATGTATGTTCATTAATTTACTTTATGAACTGATAAATTGATAATACCATGTGTAAAACATTTTATAAAATATAACTTAAAAAAATTTAACTTTATTGTTGAAAGTATTATATATGTCTCCTTTTTTCCCCATTGACACCCTCCACTCCTCCCCCTACGCCCCCGCAGGCCTTCACCACATTATGGTCTGGGTCCATGGGTTATGAACATATGCACATAAATTCTTTGGTTAATCTCTCCCTACCCACCCCAACCCTGTCGTCCCTCTGAGATTTGTCAGTCTGTTCCATGCTTCTATATCTCTTAATCTACTTTGTTTGTCAGTTTATTTTGTTCATTAGATTCTAAATATGAGTGAGATCATGTAATACCGGTATTTTTTCTGACTGGTTTATTTCACTTAGCATAATACTGTCCAGGTCCCTCCATACTGTCTCAACAGATAAGATATCCTTCTTTTTCACTGCTGCATAGTATTCCATGGTGTAAATATACCACAGCTTTTTTTTATCCACTCATCTGCTGATGGGCACTTGAGCTGTTTCCAGATCTCAGCTATTGTAAATTGTGCTGCTATGAACATAGGGGTGCATACATTCAGATTAGTGTTTTGGGTCTTACGATATATTCCTGGAAGTAGAATCACTGGGTTAAATGGTGGTACCATTTTTAATTTTTTGAGGAAACCATATTACTGTTTTCCATAGTGGCTGCACCAGTCTGCATTCCCACTAGTAGTGTATTAGACATTTATTATGAAGGAAATGCCACAATAGAAACTGGGAACAAACTTTAAGGGATTTATGGCTAATTTTTTTTCTAAAAGGAAACCTTTCATTTTTCTTTATGGTTAGGTCTCTTCTTCCTGCTGGTACAATCGCTATGTAAAGCAGTCTGATGATTTCTCAAAAAATTAAGAGTAGAACTACCATACATCCCAGTAATCCCTCTCCTGGGAAAACTTAAAATCATGCATTCACAAAGATATATGCACCCATATGTCCATTGCAGCATTATTTATGGTGGCTAATACATGGAAACAACCAAAGTGTCCTGTGATAAAGGACCGGATAAAGAAGATGTGGTACATATACACAATTGAATACTACACAGCCATAAGAAAGGATGAAATACTGCCATTTACAACAACATGGATGGACCTTGAGAATTTTATACTAAGTGAAATTAGTCAGTCAAAAAAAACCAAGAACCATATGATTTCATTCATATGTGGGATATAAAACTGAAACTCATGACCACAAACAACAGTGTGGTGCTTGCCAGAGGGAAGGGGTTAGGGGTAAAGGGGGTCCTAATATATTGTGATAAGATAAGATTTGACTTTGGGTGGTGGGCACATGGTTCAATATACAGCTCTTGTAACATAGAATCCCACACCTGAAACCTATATAATCATATTGACCAATATCACTCCAATAAATTTAATAAAAAATAAATTACAAAAAAGAAGAGGAAATCTTGCCCACTTATCTCTATAAAATACCATATAGGATTCTAATGAATTACTTATGAAATAGCTTCTCTCTTGCATTTGCAGATCTATCTTTTAGATTGTCTATTGTTTGTAACTATTACAGTATATTCTAATAACGTCTAATTTCACTCTTCTCACTGCACACCAACAAAAGATTTCTAGCTCATGTTTGTTTAATAAATGAATCAGTGAGCTTTTCTCCGAATTGTGTTCTCTTGCTTACATTCTGATGACTCAGTGTGACAAAGGTAGAAATTTCCTAGAACTCTAGTAGTATCCTCACACATCTTGACCCCTTAAACAGAAATGCTTTGCTGTGTGATTTCTTTGTTTTTCAACTCTTATCCCTTTTTTGGGTACCTAAATCATAGCTATCCTTTCTTTATTAAATTACTCTTTCTTCTAGCAGAACATTAATAGAATTAATGAAACTATCTCCCCAAAACAGAATATTCAAAATATGTATCATCAATTGTAGTAGGACCTTGAAACTATTCATCATTTTCCAGTTGAAATGAAGAAAAAATATTTTAACCCAATTCCTGTTAGTTTATTTTTAGAGTCTTACATTTTTAGGTTAAATATAATGTCAGTTCAGTTGAAGACATGTCAATAAAAACGTTTACATAAATTTCCTCTAAAATTTTATGTAAATAAGTAAAAATTGCTAGATAATCAATACAGCATCAAAAATATTATTGGAATAAGAAAAAATGATATACAGCAAAATGGAATAATATGTGTATATATTAATTATTTGAGTTGACACATCTAAATTATTATTCATAAAATTTTCTTGCTTAATCCTCATGTGTATGAAGTTGATCAGGATTATTAACATAATCTTATAAAATGCACTTGGAGAAAATACCATATAGGATTCTTATGATATACTTATGAAATAGCTTCCTACAAATCACATTCTTTATTAAAATGTGTTAGCATGAAGCACAATAGTAATTAATTAAAGAGGTAGCAATATTATTTCCTAATTAACAAAAAATTCGAAATAATATACTTAGACTGGCTTGAAAACTTATAACTTAGCCTTTTAATAGCCTTTTAAAACTAACGTGATGTTTCCCATGTAAAAATTCTCTCCCAACTTAAAACACTTCTTAAAAGAGTTCAATATTTCATTTGAGTAGGTTTCTGTCCTATAGAGAATTAATAATTATAGTTTAATCAACAAATAATAATAATAGATTTATTTTGTTTGGTAAGGACACTTTCAATTAGTTTTTGTTGTTGTTGTTCTCAAAAATACAATTATTTCATGAAGTTAGCTAAGTTTAAAAGATATCTCTGGAGATTCAAATGTATGAAAATATAGTTTGGGGTAAAAGTAAGTTTATAATTCACATAGAAAGTAAGTATAATAATAAATAAATAATAATACAAGAATAACCTCTGTGTTTTGTGTACTCACAACTGTAAACCTACTTTTGCTCCATCCACTATATAATTTGTTCTATTTATATAGTCTTTATTACAAAACCTACCAAAGGACTGGATAAATAGTAAGTATTTAATAAGCATTAATTACCTATTGTGCCCTCCCCTAAAAAACAATTAAAAATAAAGAAAGTAAAATAATAAAATTTTCTATGAATAGTTCCATAGTTGGTTTCATTGTTATTGTTCAGAAGCATAAGGACTTGAAGCAATTTTAAAATTAAGCTCTACAAATTTGAATGAGCTCCCATTTATTTGCTTTAAACTTTAATGAAACAGCATTTCAACAAAATTGACCCTTTTAGGAATCCACCTAGAAAACAAAATATTTATACAAAGTTTGTATTGGTTTACACACCAAATATCTATAGTTGCCCTGGGTAATTTAAAATAAACACATACATTTACCTGATAACATTTAAACTTAAATGAATAGCCCCTTTACTCTAAAAATCCTAAACATACTTTGCCCAAAATAATGCAAAATATGGATTTTTTCGTGTTTTTTCCCAAAAAAAATAGGCTTAGATTATGATCTGGTTCAAAATTTTTAAAAGATAATTTGGACTTGATGAAACAATTATCTTTCAACATTGGGCATGCAAATAATAAATTGTTAAGGGTTTAGAGAAAGCTAGTGAATAAAAGCTATAAATCCACTGATATTATACTTAGAAATATCTAACTAAGTTGATGTGTATAAAAACTACATGTTCTAAAGAAAACTACTCTAGAGAGCTCCTCCTGGAATAGAGATGGTTGACTAATGGTGGAAGGGATACTTGTATGAAGAGAAAAATAAAGGCAGCTGTTTAATTCTGTACATCCATTACCTCTTTTTTTCCCCAAAGTTCTTGCCTAAAGGCCTTTGCTCACCAATACCTTATCCAATATTTGAGACCCACACAAGAATTTCTGTTTAAAAGTTATTCTATTTAATTTACCATTGCAAACATAGACTCATGGAGTAAGAAAAATCGTGAGAGATGAAAACTGTATCTCAAATTTTTATATTTTTACTGATTTCAGAGGGAAAGGAGAAAGAGAAATAGAAACATCAATGATGAAAGAGAATTGTTGATTGGCTGTCTCCTACATGCCCCACACCAGGGATCAAGCCCACAGCCTGGGGATGTGCCCCTAATAGAAACTGAACCATGATGTCCTGGCTCATAGATTGATGCTTAACCACTGAGCCACACCAGCTGGGATATATCTCAAATTTACATATGCATTTAAAAGTTTACAAAGTACTTTAAAAATATTAGCTTATTTTAGTATTTACAGAGGTTGGCAAGGTCAAATATGCAAAGTAATATTAGTTGGCTTAAGTTGCAAATCTTGAAGGTCAATAAGATAATAAATATAGGCAACTGATCATGTCTGGCCTGCAGATCATCCCTCAACAAAAAATCCAAATTAATATTTTGTGAGAAAGAAGAGAATTTAAACCTCTCACTTAAATGTACAAATGAAGCTGGCTTTCAAACTGAAAAGGTCTGATCCTTAACTTCCTCAATGAATATTATTTCAGGAATGTCAAGATAAAGTGAAATTATTAGCAGAAGCCAGGGTTGGAAGCTCTGGAGTTAGACACCCTGGTTCCTGTGCTGAGACATTCCCTTACACTTTGCAAGACACTTTTTTTCTGATGGGCTTTGTTATTCAGGCAGTTTTGCCTAGGGAGAGGCAGTTGTCCCACCCTATTGGAAAACCCCTTGCCCCATCCTGTGGAGTTTCTGAGGTCCATTAAGAGACTAAGAATAAATATCAGCCTGTTGGTAGAAGCGATTGCCCACCTTGTTGGAAAACCTCTCACTCCACCCTGTGGTCCATAGCCTGAGGCTAACAAAAACTGAATATAATTAGACTGTAGGAAGAGGTGGGTCTCTGGAGGTTTTGAGCCATTGCCTGATCTAATTTGGGGCTTGGGGCTATGAAAAGCAGACCTTTGTGCACAATTCCATCCTTTCCAAAGGCACTCAACCATAGCAGAGGGAGCCACAATCTATGGATTGCCAAAAGCTCCAAACAGGGTACTCAGGGCCAGTCAGAAACAGCAACTGGCACTGTTCTGCATTAGAGATTGGGTGGCATAGTGGATCTACATAATACATAGAAACAAAACCAAACAGGCAGCCAATATGGGGAGACAAAAATACAAGCCCCAAATGAAAGAACAAGAGACTTCTCCAGAAAAAGAGCTAAGTGAAATGGAGATAAGAAATTTGTCAGACATAGAGTTCATAATAATGATGGCAAAGATGCTCAACAGCATGAAAAAAGATATAGTAACTATGAAGAATGTGCATAACACTAATTAAGAACATTGGGGAAGGAATACACAGAAGATTAGGGGAAACTGAGGAGCAGATGAGTGAATGAGAAAATGGGTAGGAAAAAAAAATCCCTCAATCAGAGAACCAAAAAGAAAAAAAAAAACAATTTAAAAACAGGAAGACAACTAAAGGAAGATGTGAAACATAACATTATTCACATAATAGGAGTACCAGAATAAGAAGAAAGAGAGCAAAGGATAGAGAACTTGTTTGAAGAAATAATGGCAGAAAACTTCCCTAACCTGGTGTAGGAAAAAGTCCAACATGTTCAGGAGGCACTGAAAGTCCCAAGGAAGAAGAACCCAAACATGCCCACACCCAGACACATCATAATTTAAAATGCAAAAAAATTAAAGATAAAGAGGGAATCTTAAAGACAGCAAGAGAAAGCAATTTGTGACTTATAAAGGAGCTCCATAAGGCTGTTAGCTGATTTTTTTTTATCAGAAACTCTATAGGCCAGAAGGAAATGGCATAAAGTATTCCAGGTAATGAAAAACAAGAATCTGAAACCAAGATTACTATATCCAATAAGGCTATCATTCAAAATAAATGATGAAATAGTTTCCCAAACAAAAAAATGAAGGCTTGCCCTAGCTGGTTTGGCTCAATTGATAGAGCAACAGCCTGCAGACTGAAGGGTCCCAGGTTAGATTCTGGTCAAGGGCACATGCCTGGGTTGCAGGCATGAACCCCATTAGGGGGCGTGCAGGAGGCAGTCAATCAATTGATGTTTCTATCTCTCCCTCACCTTCCTGTCTGAAATCAATAAAGATTTATTTTTTTAAAAAACAAAGAAGGCTTAATGAATTTGTCACCATAAAACCAGCACAGCAAAAAATGCTAAAAGGACTGCTATAATGAGAAGGATAATTATATATAGAGAGAAACATAAGCATAAAGGAGTAAAATAGCAATAAATAAGTAGCTATCACTGATAACCTTAAGTGTAAATGGATTAAATGCTTCTATCAAGAGACATAGGGTAGCTGAATTGATACAAAAATAGGACCCAAATATATGTTGTCTACCAGAGACACACCTCAGAACCAAATATTCACACAGGATGAAAGTGAAAGAATGGAAAAAAATTTCCCATGCAAATGGAAATGAAAAAAAAAAAAGCTGGGTTAGCAATACTCATATCTGACAAAGTAGACTTAAGAAATGAAGGCCATCACAAGAGACAATAAAGGTTACTAAATAATAATAAAGGGATCAATCCAACAAGAAGATATAAGCTTGGTAAACATATATACACCAAATTTAGAGCATATAAATGTATATAAAACTTCTGGAGGACTTTAAGGGAGAGATGCACAGCAACACAGTTATAGTAGAGGACTTTAACTCCCTACTGATTTCACTAGATAGATCTACCAGACAAAAAAATTAACAAGTAAATAGAACCTATAAATGACACATTGGATCAGAAAGATTTAAATGACATTTATTGAACATTTCACTACAGAGCTGCAGAATATACACTCTTCTCAAGTGCATGTGTGTCATTCTAAAAGATAGACCACATGTTAGGACACGAAACAAGTATCTACACTAATAAAAGAGAAACATGGTAATTAGCGTACGACCGCTACCCTTTTCATTGGCTAATCAGTGAGAATATGCAAATTAACTGTCAGCCAAGATGGCGGCCGGCAGCCAGGCACTGAAGCGAGCAGGGAGGCTTGCTTGCTGCAGACTCCAACGTTCCCCGCCTCACTTGCCGGCCTCTCATCTGCAAGTCTAAGCAACTATATACTATGTTGCAAATAAGAAGGTAAACAAAACCCCAGAAAACAGCCGGACTGAAACCCAGCCGGACCGAAACATTGTATCCATGTTTTCAGCAGCGAGGCCTCAGAGCTAAAGCTGGCCCAAAA
>NW_005369060.1:637880-654910 GCF_000412655.1 Myotis brandtii | reverse complement strand
TCGTTATCTCCCGAGGGGTCCCAGACTGCGAGAGGGCACAGGCCGGGCTGGGGGGGCCTCCCTCCCCCGCCCCCCGAGTGCACAAATTTTTGTGCACTGGGCCTCTAGTTTACAAATAAAATAAGATTGAAATCATATCAAGCATCTTCTTAGATCATTATGGAATGATATTAGAACTCAACTACAGTAAAAATACTCAAAAATATTAAAACACATGGAAGCTAAATAGAATGTTACTAAACAATGAATGGGTTACCAATGAGATCAAGAGAGAAATAAAAAAAAATCATGGAAAAAATGAAAACAAACATACGACAACCAAAAATCTATGGGGAACAGCAAAAACCTTCCAGAGGGAAGTTCACAGCACTACATTCCTATCTCAAAAAAGGAAAATTAATTATAAACTATTTAACCATACAGCTTGATGAATTAGAAAGAGAGCAAGAAAAGCCCAGAGTAAGTAGAAGGAAGGAAATAATAAAGATTAGAGCAGAAATAAATGACATAGAGACTATAAAAACAACACAAAAGATCAATGAAACCAAGAACTGCTCTTTGAAACAATAAACAAAATTAATGAAATTTTAGCCAGGCTAATCAAGAAGAAAAGAGCAAGGACCCAAATAATTAAAATCAGAAACAAAAACAGTGAAGTAACAACTGACATCATAGAAATAGAAGGGATTGTAAGAAAATACTATGAGCAAATATATGCCAACAAGCTAGACAATGTGGATGAAATGGACAAATTCCTAAAAAAATACAATCTTCTAAAACTGAATCAAGAAGAATCAGAAAACCTGAATAAGCCAATAACAATTGAGGAAATTGAAGCAGAAAAAAAAAATCCCTGGTCCAGACAGCTTCAGAGGGGAGTTTTACCAATATTCAAAGAACTACCACCTATCCTCCTCAAACTATTTCAAAAAATGCAAGAGGAAGAAACACTTCCAAGGTCTTTTTCTCCTAATTAGAAAACCAGATAAAGACACTACAAAGAAAGAGAATTACAGGCCAATATTCCTGATGAATATAGATGCTAAAATCTTCCACAAAATATTAGCAAATTGTATCCAGCAATATATTTAAAAGATCATACACCATGTCCAAGTGGGATTTATTCCATGAATTCAAGGCTGATACAATATTTGCAATCAATAAATGTGATGCTTTACATAAATGAACTGAAAGACAAGATTTATGATCATATCAATAGATGCAGAAAAACCATTAGACAAAACCCAATACCAATTTTTTGATAAAAATTCTCAGCAAAGTGGGAATAGAGGTAGCATATCTCAACATAATAAAGGCCACATATGACTACAGCCACCATCACACTCAATTGGCAAAAATCAAAAGCATTTTCTTTTAAGATCAGGAAAAAGACAGGGAGGTCCGCTTTCACTACTCTTTTTCAACACTAGAAGCCTGGTGCATGAATTTGTGCATGGGTGGTGTCCCTCAGCCTGGCCAGCTACTGGGGCTGATTGGGGCCGCAGGAGTTTGGCCAGTGCAGGGGGGAGGGGCCGTGGGAGGTTGGCCAGTTGTGGGAGGTTGGCTGTGGGAGCACACTGATCACCAGAGGGCAGCTCCTGCATTGAGAGACTGCCTCGTGGTGGTCAGTGCGCGTCATAGTGACTGGTTGTTCGGTCATTCGGTTGCTTAGGCTTTTATATATATAGATAGTACTGGATGTCCTAGCCACAGCAATCAGACAAGAAGAAGAGGTAAAAGGCATCCAAACTGTAAAGGAGGAAGTAAAACTCTCATTATTTGCAGAGGACATCATATTGTACATAGAAAACCCTAAAGACTCCACCAAAAAATCTACTAGATTTACTAAATTAATGTGGCAATGTAGCAGGATACAAAATTAACACTCAGAAATTGATGACATTTTTATACACCAATAATGAATTCTCTGAAAGAGAAACTAAACAAACAAACCCATTTACCATAGCAACAAAAAAATTAAGATACTTACGAATAAACTTAAGGAGGCACTCAGAAAACTACAGGACATTGAAAAAAGAAATAGAGGAAGATATAAACAAGTGGAAGAATATACTGTGTTCATGGATTGGTAGAAGTAACATCATTAAAATGTCCATACTAACCAAAACAATCTATAGATTCAATGCAACCCATATTAAATTACAAAAGGCATATTTCACAAATCTAGAAAAAATGCTTAGAAATATATATGGAACTAAAAAAGACCCTGAATAGCCATAGCACAAAGAACAAAGTTGGAGGGTTCATAATACCAGATATCAAGTTATACTACAAAGCCATTGTAATCAAAAGAGCCTGGTACTGGCACAAGAATGGGCATATAGATCATTGGAACAAAACAGAGAATCCAGAAATCAAGCCGAGCCATTATGCTCAATTAATATTTGACAAAGGAGGCAAGAGCATACAAAAGAGTCAAGACAGTCTCTTCAATAAATGGTGTTGGGAAAATTGGACAGATACATGCAAAACAATGAAACTAGGCCATCAACTTACAGCATACACAAGAATATACTCAAAATGGATGAAAGATTCAAATGTAAGATGTGAAACTATAAAAATCCTAGAAGAAACCATAGGCAACAAAATTTCAGACATCTCTCATAGTAATATGTTTAGGGATACATCTCCTAGGGTAAAGGAAACTAAGGAGAAAATAAACAAATGGGACTACAACAAAATAAAAAGCTTCTGCGCAGCAAAAGAAAGCATCAACAAAACCAAAAGAGAGCTCATTGCATGGGAGAACATACTTGACAATGATACATATCTGATTAAGGGTTAATATCCAAAATATATAAGGAACTCATACAACTTAACAAAAGGAAGACAAACTAAAAAACGGGCAAAGAACCTAAATAGACACTTGTCCAATTTCTGGGTCTATAGTCCTAGAAATGGGATCACTGGGTCAAATGGGAGCTCCATTTTTAGTTTTTTGAGGAAACTCCATACTGTTCTCCCAGTGGCTACACCAGTCTGCATTCCCACTAGCATTGCACGAGGGTTCCTTTTTCTCCGCATCCTTGCCAGCCCTTGTCATTTGTTAATTTGTTGATGATAGCCATTCTGACAGGTGCGAGATGGTACTGCATTGTTGTTTTGATTGAGAGATCAACCAAAGGACTTGTATGAATTCATATAAGCCTAACCAATGGACACAGACACCAGTGGGGTGAGGACATGAGTAGGAGGGTAGGGGGGCAATGGAAGGATAATGACACATACGTAATACCTTAATCAATAAAGAAAAAAATATTTAAACACAGCTCATTCTATGCATCTCATACCTAAAAAATACTGCTGGAGAATCAAATCACTGAAGTATCTAGCAATTTAGAAAACCAGTTGCTAATTCTTATATGGACTAGAAAGGAAGCAGAAATAGTGTCTGGATCCCTCTTAAATATCCAAGAATATTTATGAGCCAATGTATGGAATAACCAAAATTTCTACCTATTTATTAGGGTCTATAATCCTCCAAAACTGTTCCCTTGTTTCTCCTGGGAATCTACAAACTTCTTCTCACATGTAATCCAAAGCCAGTGACCTTGTTTTCCTGTCCTTCTTTTCTTATCTAGCTTCCATCACAAGGACAGTCAAGGAATAGGCAATATACTTTTCCCTTGAGGTTGTGTATAGTGTGGAGAAATTCTATGTAAATCAGAATTATGTAACTGAAAAATTGTGTAAAAAAATACCAATATAGGAAAATTTCAAATAGAGTGTGTTGTAACAAAGGACAGAATCCCACAGACAACGCAATATTTCAATTTCAGAGGTTCAATTGACTTTTGTTCAGTCTTGTAAAATCCTTCAGATACTGAATTTTTCTTTTCTTATACTACAAATATGTCTATGTAGATGGATAAGTTATCATGAAATTATCATGAAACGCTTTGTATTGATGTCTTTCTATTCATGGCTTTGTAAGCCCGTTTCCCATGTTCTCACTCGTCACAGAAAATATCCTAATTGCAGTGTCTAAAGCATTAGGAGAAAGGTTAATCTAGAAGATAAAGCAGTTCTGTCTAGACAAAAGGAAAACAATGGGTGTCTAATCTTTCCCACCGGCACACCCTCCTCTGGTCCCCTGAGCAGCACCATCTGCCTGGGTAGAGCCTCTGAGGCGGGTACCTTCTCCGAACACCTCACAGCCTGTCTCTGTGAGGCTCTGCAGATGGATGGCTGATGCTACAGATGGGACAGGCTGACCTAGGCTCTGAGATGCCAAGAATGTCCCTATTTTTTAAATGCACTTTTGTTGCTAGTGTTTACTATTTGTCGGGCACTATGCTAATCAACTTGCATACATTATGTTTTGTAATATTCACAATTCCTGCAGAATGAGACTACTCTTATCAGTTTCCTTTTACAAAAGATAAGAGTGAGGACTAGTGATCTTAAACAATGTGCATTGTAGTAAGCAACTAGTGAGTAACAAAGCTTCATTCTGAACCCATGCTCTCAAAGCCCTTTTTATTCTCACATCCGACATCTTTGGATATGGTTGCTCACTACAAAGTGTGCTTGGGTAAGTGTGACTGGAATCCAGGCTCTATTCTGCTTACAGCCATGTGTTCCCTGGTACAGGAGCTACATCTGCTTCAAGAAAGAGACACTGTTCTCCGAATTCACACACAGATACTGTACAAGCAGGTGCATTTCCTAGTAAAATGCTACTTCCACTCATCTAAAGAAGATCCTCACTCTAGCCATTGGAAGTACAGAAACTTAAATTAAAATTTACCCCTGGACTCAACCAGAATTGCCTTATTATATTGTTATCTAAAAGTATCATCAACCCAGGAGTTAATGAAGGTAAGGACTGACTAAATGTATAGAATGAGTACTACATGTTTCTTATTTAACTTAGATAGAATGAATATATAATAAGCTGCAAATAAGTATATTCTTTAAAGCTATATATTTTCTAAAATCTTAAAAGTTACAAAATATCTAAAAACCTTGTGTTCATTCTAAGAAGCATTGGTTGTGATGTGTGCACGGAGGGGAACAGATAGATGAACTGACCCAGTAGCTCTCAGGCTGAGAGAACTCAGTGTTCAATGGTGTACTTATAGGCCACATTAACTTCTTGGCAAGTGCTGTTCCTGCACACGTGGGTGGTCCATTGCTGAATATGAATGTGCTGAATATCATTTAGGCACGGAGCAAGAGTTGTTCAAGTGAGTTGGAAAGGAGCCCAGAAGGTATGTTGTTTATCTTCTAGGAACATTTATTTTCTCCCAAACATATAACTTGAATTAATAAAGTGGATTTAGATGTGAATAAAGGAAACTAGTTATTGAAACTGAATCACTGTGACTCTCTAAGAATAACCAAAAGGTCTATGAATAAGACTCCTAGCATAAGAAAAAGATTAGAGCATAAATAACAGTTCTTATCATATTGCTAAGAAGCACTGGCCTGGATTTGACTGCAAAGCAGGTATGTGCCTGCAGTCATATCCTGTCTGCTAGTAACTGCCGTTTTGATGAGTTCTTTAGAAATAGATAAAGCTCATTAGAATGATGAAAGAAGGAGATTTCTTAAGTAATGTGAAAGTATCAGACTTTGGTTATATCCTCTGGTCTGAAACCCGAAAAGAATTTATAAAAAGGAAACCTCTGTGGACTTTCTCAACTTGTGGCTTCATCACAAAATCTCCCTTGAGGAAAGGGGATAGGTCAGTTTGTGGATAACCATCTGTGGAATCTCTCTACTGACCATTTTATCTGGTTTCCGGCATGTCTTTGGAACAAGTTTTGCATTATTCTCATCCATTAGTCATCTCTTCAGAATGATGGACAGAGGCCAGATGCTTAAATAGATACTTGGAGGTTGGGGAGATGGCTTTGATTCCATGGAACTAAAAGTTTCTCTGATTCTTCCCTAGATTGGTTTTATTACCACCCAACATCTAGTGAAAAATCCAACTCTACTAAAAGTGCTAAACAAACCCTTAAAAAGGAATAGAAATACTAAATACACAATATTCATATATACATATTCATTTCTGTATTCATTTCTTTGTTTTATTCTTTCTTGGTGTTAGTAAATATTATGAAGGTTTGTTTTCTTTCAGGGGAAACTATTTATGACTTCAGTCTGTTATCTTCTTATTCTCTACTAACTGGATCCAATTCCTGACCAAAATAATATGAGAAGCTGTGAGAAATAGTTTTGGAATCCTGTGGCTACTTTATTATGCTGATATCTCTGTCTCCCTTTATTCTACCCAGCAATGGCGGTCTTGCTTACAGCTTTAACCCTACAAAACCTGATTCATATCCTTCTGATTTAACTTGTGTACATGGTCATTGTTACCAACATATTATATCATTCTATATTCTTAATGTAACAGTCACTATCTCTTAAACTACAGGATATAATTGAGAAAAGATGATAGTTTTCCTTGGGAGGGGAAATACTGTTTAGATAAACAGGTTAGTGTCTTTGTCTAAAGGAAAGTAATTTAGAAGTTAGGGGAAGAAAAAGGAACAAAGGATTCTTGAGGAACATTTGTAATAATTACCTTGACTATATTAACACAATATGGATTAGAAAAATTATATATATTATAGCATTAAATAAACAAATGCCATTAATATTATGAAATACCTCCAAATCCCAACTTTACTTTAGTTATAAAATATCACCCATTTATTAAGTAACTAGAGGCCCAGTGCATGAAATTCATGCATGGGTGGATGGGGTCCCTCAGCCCAGCCTGCACCCTCTCCAATTCGAGACATCCCTCTCGCAATCCCAGACTGCTGGCTCCTAACCGCACACCTTCCTGCTTGCCTGATCGCCCCTAACCAATCTGCTTGCCTGCCTGATGCCCCTAACTGCTCCCCTGCCTGCCTGCCTGCCCCTAACTGCCTCTGCCTGCCTGCCTGATCACCCCTAACCTCTCTGCCTGCCTGCCTGCCCGTAACCGCCTCTGCCTGCCTGCCTGATCACCCCTAACCTCTCTGCCTGCCTGCCTGATTGCCCCTAACTGCCTCTCCCCTGCCAGCCTGTCCCACTTGCCCTCCCCCCCTGCCAGCCTGGTTGCCCCTAACTGCCCTCCCCTGCTGGCCTGATCACCCCTAACTGCCTCTGCCTCGGCCTCGCTACTGTGGCTTGTCTGGGAGGACGTCCAGAAGGTCATCTGGAAGATGTCCAGTCTAATTAGCATATTACCCTTTTATTAGTATAGATACTTTACTGAAGTATAATTTAAATATAATAAAATCTACACATGTTAAGACCAGATTTTGATATGTTTAGAAAAATATATTTAACTATGTAATCACCCCCACCAATCCATATATAGGAGATTTCCATCAGTGCAGAAAGTTACCTCTTGCTCCTTTGTAATCAAATAACTATAGCCAAATGAGAATCTAATTCCTATTACTAAATATTCCTCTTGCCTGCTCAGGAAATTCATAGAAATGGAATAAAAAGTATGCATTTCAGTGTCAGGTTCTGTTCACTTAACATGTTGTTTTTGAAATTCATCTATCCACTTTTATGACTGAGTAGATCACAAGATGTTTATCCATTCACCTACTGATGGATATTTTTGCCTCTGTCCATCATCCTGAAGAAATGACTAATGGATGAGAATAATGGAAATGGTTATTACAAATAAAGCTGCTATATATTGGATTGTGTGTCCACCACCCAATGTGCATAAGTCTTTGTATAGACATAAGATTTAAATTCTTGCCGAAACCGGTTTGGCTTGGTGGATAGAGCATCGGCCTGCGGACTGAAAGGTCCCAGGTTCGATTCCGGTTAAGGGCATGTACCTGGGTTGCGGGCACATCCCCAGTAGGAGATGTGCAGGAGGCAGCTGATCGATGTTTCTAACTCTATCTCTCTCCCTTTCTCTCTGTAAAAAATCAATAAAATATATTAAAAAAAAAGATTTAAATTCTTTTGTATAATCATCTACCAGTGAAATGGCATGTTAGTAAGTGCACATTTAAGATTATGAGAGACTAATGGCTATTTTCAAAAAAGTAACCCCATTTTACATTCCCAGAAGCAGTGTGTGATAACTGCAGTTACTCTATATGCTTATCAACACTTGGCATTATCAGTCTTTTCAACTTCAGCCATTATAATGTGTGTGTAATGTTGTGGCTTAAATTTTATTTCTCTGGCAACCAGTTTTTATGCAATTAGTGATCAATTGTATGCTCTTTTCTGCAGTGTCTATTCAAGTCTTTTGCCAATACTTCATTAGACTACCTTATTATTGAATTTTAATAATTATTTATATGTTCTGTATATAAGACCTTTGTCACACACATGCATTTCAAACATTTTCTTCCAGTGATTGGTGCTTTCATCTTGTTTACTTTCTAAGAAATCTTTGCATATTCCAAATTTGCATAGGTTTTCTTCTATTTTTTTGTAAATTTTTAGTTTTATCTTCTTATATTTATATCTACAATTAATTTTAAATTAATCTTGTGGGTAGTGTGAGGTACTGTTCAAGATTTTTTTTTTTTAATATGGATATCCAATTGGTCTAGCACAATTCATTCAGAAGACTATCATCTCCACAATGGATAATACTGGCGATTTTTAAAAACTCAACTGACCATATATGTCACCATAGAGGTCTATTTCTGGATTCTCTATCCTGTCTCATTGATCCACATATTTATCTTTATACAAAACCACATGCCTTGATTGTTTGGCTTTATAATAAGTGGTATGAAGTCTCCCCTACCCTAACTATTGTTGGAACTTAGTTTTCAAAACAAAATCTAGAGTATGCTTTTCAAATAAAAACAAACAAACAAACACAAAAACAGCCCTAGCTGGTTTGGCTCAGTGGATAAAGCATCAGCCTGCAGACTGAAGGGTACCGGGTTCAATTCCAGTCAAGGGCACATGCACTGGTTGTGGGCTTGATCCCCAGTAGGGGGTGTGCTAGAGGTAGCCAATCAATGATTCTCTCATATTTTTTTTTATTTTTTAGGTCCTTTACCTATTTTTTTTGAGGGTTTACTTTTTATCTATTTTTAAATTCTTTATCGCTTTAAAGTATTACATAAGTCTCCTTTTTCCCCCATTGACCCCTCCCTGGCCGCCCCCACCCCCAGCACATTCCCTCCCCAATTCTCCCCCATCTGTGTCCATTGGTTATGCTCATAGGCATGCCTACAAGTCCTTTGGTTGATCTCTTATCCCTCGCCCCCTGCCGTCCCTCATAGGTTGGACAGTCTGTTCAATGCTTCTATGATTCTGGTTCTATTTTTGTTCATCAGTTTATGTTATTCATTGTATTCCACAAATGAGTGAGATCATGTGATATTTATTTTTGTCTGACTGGCTATTTCGTTTAGCATAATGTCCTCCAGTTCCACCCATGCTGTAAATGGTAATAATAATTCCTTCTTTTTTATAGCAGCATAGTATTCCATTGTGTAGATGTACCACTGTTTTTTAATCCACTCATCTGCTGATGGGCAATTAGGCTGTTTCCAAATCTTAGCTATTGTAAATTGTGCTGCTATGAACATAGGGGTGCATATATCCTTTCTGATTGGTGTTTCTGTTTTCCTGGGATATATTCCTAGCAGTGGGATTACTGGATCAAATGGAAGTTCCATTTTTAATTTTTTGTCTCTCTCATCATTGATGTTTCAATCTCTCTCTCCCTTTCCCTTCCTCTCTGAAATCAATAAAAATATATTTAAAAATAACCAAACATAATGAGAGTTTTGCATTAAATCTATAAATAAATTTGGAGACAACAAGCATCAATACAATATTCATTCTTCCAATTCATGAGCAAGGTATATTTCTCCATTTATTTAGGTCATGCTTCATTTCCCTCAATATTTTATTTTGTATTTTTCAGTTTGTCTTGTGCATACTTTATTACATTTATTCACATTTTTATATAATTGGAAAAATATCTTTACATTTCAATTTCAATTTTTTAGCTATTATACAGAAATGTGGTAGATTTTAGATACTATTTTGCATCCCATGCTACTGCTAAATTATATTATTAATTCAAGCCAATTTGCCTATAAATTGTTTAGTATTCTCTACAAAAGCAACCATATGATCTGCAAGTAGAAGTAGCTTTACTTCTTTCTGATTCTTATACATTTTATTTACCTTTTTATTAATTTTATTGGGGTGACATTGGTTAATAGGTTTCAAGTATACATTTCTGTGATACATGATCTATATATTGGATTGTGTGTCCACCACCCGAAGTTAAATCATCTTCCATCACCAGATACTTGGCCCTTTTAAGCACCTCATCTCCCACCTCTTCCCCTCTGGTAACCACTATTCTCTTTATTTACTTTTCTTTTGTCATTGCAGTGGTAAGAACCTGCATTACAATATTCATGATTGGTGAGAGTATTTTTGTCTTGCTTCCAATCTATAATAATCTATAATAATAAAAGCATAATATGCTAATTATACCGGACAGCCGAAAGACCTTCTGGATGTCATTCCAGACACCATCTGGATGAAGCCACAGCAGCAGGGGGATGAGGCAGAGGCAGCTAAGGGTGATCAGGCAGGCAGGTGAGCAGTTAGGGGTGCTCAGGAAGGCAGGCAGAGTGGTTAGGGGCAATCAGGCAGGCGAGTGGTTAGGAGTCAGTGGTCCAGGATTGCGAGAGGGATGTCTGACTGCTGATCCACTGGGATCGAGCTTAAACTGGCAGTCGGACATCCCCTGAGGGTTCCAGGATTGGGAAGGTTGCAGGCAGGGCTGAGGACCCCCACCCCCCCCCCTGCCCACTGTGCATGTATTTCATGCACTGAGCCTCTAGTCTTTGAATAAAAATGTTTGATTAGCATATTATCTACCTTGGTGAACATTTTATGTGCACGTGAAATAATGTATAGTTTACAACTTTGAGTATAATGATCTATAAATATCATTTTGCTTAATAGCTTGATAGTATAATCCAGGTTTTCTAAAATTTGTAATTTTCTGTGTACATATTCTCTTGAATACTCATAGATGTTAAAACCATTAGTGCCCTGTCTGGGTGGCTCAGTTAGTTGGAGAGTCATCCCATACGCCACATTAAAAGAAAAAAAAAAAAAAAAAAAAAGGTTGTGGGTTTGATTCCTGGTCAGGGCACATATCTAGGTTGTGTGTTAAATTCCAGGTTAGGTTTTGAATGGAAGCCAACCGATTGATGTTTTTCATATTGATTTATTTTTTTTCTTTCTTTTTCCCTCTTCTCTCTTCCTCTCTCTCTCTAAAAATCAATTAAAAAAAAAACCAAACAACCAAAACCGGTTTGGCTCAGTGGATAGAGCATTGGCCTGCGGACTGAAAGGTCCCAGGTTCGATTCCGGTCAAGGGCATGTACCTTGGTTGCGGGCACATCCCCAGTGGGAGATGTGCAGGAGGCAGCTGATCGATGTTTCTCTCTCATCGATGTTTCTAACTCTCAATCTCTCTCCCTTTCTCTCTGTAAAAAATCAATAAAATATATATATTTTTAAAAACAAACAACAACAAAAAACCTTTTAGCTATATTTATGGAATAGCCTATTTTTCTTGGCACCCTTTTATTTATAAATTTTGAAGCTCTATTATTAGAGATACATATTTATAACTCTTAGGTATTTTCTATAAATTCTTCTTTTATTATTATTAAACTAGAGGCCTGGTGTACCAATTCGTGCACAGGTGGGGTCTGGTCAGCCCTCCCTGGCCAGCCGGGGGAAGGGGCCATGGGCAGTTGGTGGGCCATGGGTGGTTGGCTGGCCCTGCTCCCTGGTCAAACTTCCAGTCAAGAGGACAATTTCCATATTAGCCTTTTATTATATAAGATGTCCTTCTTTAGCACTTAAATTTTTTTATGTGTTGAAGTACACTTTTTTAAAAGAAATTTTTTTTAAATGTATCTTTATTGATTTCAGAGCAGAAGGGAGAGGGAGAGATAGAAACATCAATGATGAGAGAGAACCATTGATTGGCTGCCTCCTGCACATCCCCTATTGGGGATCCAGGCCTCAACCCAGTCATGTGCCCTTGACTGGAATAGAACCTGGGATCCTTCAGTCCGCAGAAGGACACTCTATCCACTGAGCAAAATGAGCTAGGGCTTGAAATGCACTTTGTTTGATAATAATATAGGGATCTCAGGTTTCTTATGTCTGTTGTTTAAAAGTTTTTATATTCCTCCATCGCTTTCCTTTCTTCCTCTTTGTGTCTTTGCATTTAGTGTAATGTGTGTTTCTTGTAGACAGCAGTGTGTATCTTGTAGACAGCTTGCTTTTTATTTTTTTATTTTTTAAATATATTTTATTGATTTTTTTACAGAGAGGAAGGGAGAGCAATAGAGAGTTAGAAACATTGATGAGAGAGAAACATCGATCAGCTGCCTCCTGCACATCCCCTACTGGGGATGTGCCCGCAACCAAGGTACATGCCCTTGAACAGACTCGAACCTGGGACCCTTCAGTCTGCAGGCCGACACTCTATCCACTGAGCCAAACCAGTCAGGGCGATACCTTGCTTTTTAAATCCTGTCCTATTTAATTTCATTTACTTTTCACGTAATTATTGATATAATTGGGTGAAAGTCTACCATTATGCTTTTTTTTCCTTTTCCTTTCAATGTTTTTTTTTTGTTGTTGTTGTTGTTGTTGTTCATCTAGCGCTCTTTTCCTGTGTCATTTTGAGTAAATTCAAATATATTTAGTTCCTTTGATGCACCACTTTTTAAAAAAACTTTTTATAAGTTTCTGTAGATCTGAAACCATGCAACTTTAACTTATTGATTCTATTTAGAGTCATTATTAGAGGCAGTATTGTACCACTTAATATATCTCACTTCACACTTCATGATTCTCTGTGGTCTCTATTCACTTCCCACAACAGTATAGTTCAAATGAATCCCATTATTTGTGATACTATTGTTAAATTTTAGTTCATAATATGTTATAAACCCTAACTTATAGTGTTATTATTTCTGCTAAAATCCAAAGATTGGCTGACTTTTCTTTAAGGGCTAGCTAGTATATGTTTTATGAGTCATATGGTTATTGTTACAACTACTCACCTTTCATGTTGTTGCATGAAAGCAGCCATAGACATATATAAACAAATGGGGAAGACTATATTCCAATTAACCTTTATTGAGGAAAACAGTTGGTTAGTCCCCAAGTTGGAATTTGCTGACCATTGTTTGTTTGGCTATTAATTAAGGAAATTATAAGAAAAATAGAAACATAGACTTATCTTTACCCACTTATTTTCTGGATCTTATCAGCTTGATTTCATTTATCACCCAGCCTTAGAGAAGATAATCAGTATACAAAAAACTGCACATAATTAATATATACAATTTGGTAAGTTTGGATATATGGATACCTCACGTTACCATTGCCATAATCCAGGTAAAAAAACATACCCATTGCCTCCAAAAGTTCTCTTGTGTTTGTGTGTATGTGTTAAGAGCCCAGAAATAAACAATGGGTCAACTGATCTTCATCAGGGGTGCCAAGAATACACAATGAAGAAAGAACAGTCTCTTCAATAAATGGTTTGGAGAAAACTGGACAATGACATGATAATGGATAACATCGGAACCTTCTCTTTCACTATACACAAAAAATTCATGCAAATTAATTAAGATTTGAACATAAGATCTGAAACCACAAATTCCTATAAAAAAACAGGAGGAAAATATCCTATACTTCCACCTGTAAACCCTGGTTTCCACTGATAACCCTTCCTTTTAATATGAAGGATACTCTTTGGCATATTTTGTGGTATACTTTTGCTGACTACTAATTCTCTAGTTTCATTTTCCAGAAAAAAAATATATTCATTTGGTCCTATTTTAATGTATACTTTCATTGGATATAAAATTACAAACTGACAGTACTTTAAAGATGTTTAAAGATTTAAAGATGTGGTTCCAGTAGTTTCTAGCCAATATTGTTGCTAAAAGAGTGGGTAATTGTCGTGCATATCATCAGAATATCATTTTGATTCTGACTTTGAAAATTTCCATCTTTGGTTATCCACAATTGAATTATAGTTTTCCTAGGTATAGATTTCTTTTTATTTTTCTTGCTTTGTGTACCAAAATATGTTTGGACCCATGGGTTTGACATTTTTTGTCCCATTCTAATTCTTTTCTTCTAGAACTCCAATTACACTAATTTTATTTCATTTTACACCATCCCCCAGGACCTTGGGTGTCTCTATTGATCAAATTCTTAATGATTTACAAGTATAAGTACATTTAACTATGTCTTCATACATTCTGGAACTTGGAAAATTTTTCCCATATAAAAATATGATAAATGGTGTTTGGGTTCCTACCATAGTTCACAAAGTTTACTTAAGCCACAAAAAACTATGCTTAACTTCTCCCTAACAATATCAGTGAATTAGATAAATGAAAATACACAGTATTTTGTAGTACTGTAATTAATATTTTTCTAAGATGGGCAGTGAATTATTAGCTGACTTGATCACTATTCCCAAAATATCTTTGCATGCATTCTTTTTGTTCCTTTACAGGAAAATATTCTCAACTCCTCTATGAGTTCTCAGTGAACACAACCCCACTCTCCCGCCTCCATACTCTCACCCACACCTGATGTAAATAGAGAAAACACATCTGAACTTTTGAGCTTTTTCTGGGAGCTAAAATAAATGTGAGGGCTTCTATTGCCTTTTAGTTCAATTCTATACATTTTTATGTGTAGTGAGATCAAGTCCACTTTGAGTGACTATATAACATTCATGACAAGTTGGAGAGTCTTGAACTTAGTAAAAAAGTTGTAACAATAAAAGTTTGAAATTTTCATAGTTAATTTAGTTCTCAGGAAGTAAACAGAACTGTTTTAAAATATCTGTTTTGTGGATAAAAGTATATGCACAAAATATATATATCCTTGCACAGTTTATATTCACACTCTTCCTTATAGCTTCAAAGGGTTTTGCATTGTAGGAAATCCATAATGATTACTTCTGATATGTTTTAGAAGAAGTAATGGCCTTTCAAAGTTTCTTCTAGTCTCTGTTTTTATAAAATTGTTTTTAAATGTATTTCCCTGGATTATACTGTATTTAGAATTCAATCATTTCCCATTCTTTCTTCAAAACTATTTTAGATTGTATGTGAATATATTGAAACAATGAGGTTGGTCTGAGACTGAAAAGTAAAAATGTACACTGGAAACAAATTAATACATGGGGCCATTTCCTCTCCCTCTGTAGGGCAACCCATAACAGATTTATTCCTTTCTGTAGCTTTCAAAATCTACTTATTGCACCCTATGGATCTGAAATGGGAAAATGGAGCTAGTTTTCCTTCTGGTCTCAGCGTGTCTTCTAGTTCAAAAAATAGAATTTGTATCACATAATAGAGAGCAAATGAAAATCTTGCAGTCAGCATAGTCAAACTAGACTGAAGTTAGAAAACAGTGTCATAGAAGAAAATTAGAATGTGTATATGCCCCACAGGTTGAGAAAGGGATGTAGTTAATTTTATAGGTCAGTTTTGTTTGGCAGATTAAAGAAAGGCTGATGCTCTATTTGCATCAATATGTAAAAAACAATTATCTTTGTGATTCTTATTGCTTTGAGAAAATAATCCATAGACATAGAATGAATGAAATTACATTATGTCACTTAAATTATCCTATAGCGTAATTGACTGAATTCATTTTCCCTTTTAAATATTCCTAGGGATAAAAATTAGCATCACCATGTAAATAATATTGTCGTAGGAACTTTAGGTTTTATTGTATTAGTTTACTTTAAGAATCAATGTAGAAAAGCTTTACGTTCAACTGAATGTTAATAAAAAGAGTTGGGAAACCAAGAGGTAATAAGATCCAGCAGATAAGACATCTTTGGTCAATTAATTATATTTTATCTACCTAATATTCCATTTCAGGAAGCAAAAATGTCTAAATAATTAATAGTTAGAGATTTTTCTTATAAGATCTTCTTAAATAAAAATTTATATTACCAATGAAGAAGTTTTAATGAAGTCTAAAAAACTTTAATCATAATTTTTACAATTGCTTTTTAGATTACATACAATGTCTGGTTTCTTCTTTTACAAACATAAACACTCCAATTATTGTAAAAATATTAACTAAGACAAAATAATAATAAAAATGGTTATATTCTTTTTTACTATACTCCTCAACCCTACCTAAAAAATAACACAAATTGGTCCTGGCTGGATGGCTCAATTGGTTGGAGCATTATCCCATACATCAAAAAAATGTTGTGTGTTTGATTCCAGTCAGGGTACATACCTAGGTTGTTAGTTCCATCTCTAGTTGGGGCCTGTTCTGGAGGCAACCAATCAATGTCTCTCTCACACATTGATGTTTTGCGCGCTCTCTCACTTCCTCTCTCTTTAAAATGAATAAAAGCATATTCTCAGGTGAGAATTAAAAAAACTAACAAACAAAAAAAACCACTCAAATTTATTTTAGTATATAGATAATAAAAATAATTTAAATATGTAACCGAGGTTTAACACAGACTTGACATTTCTTTTAATACATTAAAAAATAATAACATAAAAATGTTGATACTTCTAATTCATTATACGCGATACAACTTTACTGCTTTCCCTTTGAATGTTTGTAAATTTACAGTAAGCCAAGGACAAAATAGAAATTCACCACAAATTAAGAGTAATAAGTAATTAAGAACAAATTATAAAGAAAGAACTCTTCTGCTATTAAGAAATCAAACAGGTATTGGTTCCCAAGGGATTTTAGAATTGCAGAATAAAATATGTATTCATTAACATCTGCAATTTTATCTAAATAAAGCTAGTTAACTAACTTTATCACCAACTCTCCTTGAGTTCACATAAACTTCTGTCTAATTTTTAGACACATAAACTATCTTAACTACTTAGTAAAATAGACTTTTCATCAAAACAAATAGAGTTCTAACAAGAACAGTTGAGCTGCTCATAGTATGCTCCATAAATTTTCAAAATGCTTTCATTCTTATATTG
>NW_005369060.1:634330-637653 GCF_000412655.1 Myotis brandtii | reverse complement strand
TATATGCAAAATATTTGGAATCTTACCTGTAACAAGAAAGCTGCATCTCCCCGCTCCAGCTTCATTTATGATGCTACAGTTATAAACCCCATAGTTTTCATTGGAAAGACTCTTCACCGGGTATTCTGTGTACTCTTGAGAGTCAAACTGACCTGTCCGTAATAATTTGTTGCCCAAGCGCCACTCATAGGTCAGTACCCGTATGGGATAAGCTCTCAGAACCCGGCAGCTCATAGTGACACTTCGCTCTTGTCCTTGCCGGATTTCCAAAAATGCTGGTTCCACAGCAGGAGGATCTATAGGAAAGAAATGTTAAAACAGGTAAAATATGTTGCAATGGTTATTCTTTTTTAAAAAGATTATGTTTTTATTGATTTGAGAGAAAGAGAGAAAGGGATAAGGAGAAAGAAAGAAACATTGATGAGAGAGATACATCTATTGACTTCCTGTAGCACACCCTCAACTGGGGATCTAGCTCATGACCTGGGCATGTGCCCTGACCAGGAATCGAACCAGATACTTCTCAGTGCATGGGAGGATGCTCAACCAACTGAGCTACACCAGCCAGGGTAAGGCAATAGCTATTCTTATTGTGAAAAGTTATTTTAAAATATATCCAGCAATAGGGAAGGAGTATAAGAGGTGGATGGAGTCATATTTAGGCACGGGATTTTCAGCTGGGGAAGGGTAGAGGCACAGAATGGGCTGGTCCAACACCCACATGTGGCATTTTTATTTATTTATTTTTTAATTGGGAGGGATATCTTGGCTGTAGAGGTCCCTGTGAGGAGCAAGGAGTCCCAGCCCTTCATCAAGGGTTCCTTGCTGGGAAGGAAAGTCCCTGTAATTTTGGTCTGTAAAAACCAGAGGAGAATGAGGCTGAGGGAGATAGGAGGGTTGGTAAGATTCCTAGGCAGTTCCTCTTAAAGGGCCTGTGCACAAACTTACTTGGACTCACTCCCTCTGAACTCCAGTGCTGGGGCAGCAGATTGAAGGGATCCAGGGCCATATGGGGAGGAACTAAACTGTCAGGCATCAGGGCAGGAACTGAGAGCAGCTTTCTCCTAGAGCAGTGGTTCTCAACCTTCCTAATGCCATGACCCTTTAATACAGTTCCTCATGTTGTGGTGACCCCCAACCATAAAATTATTTTCATTGCTACTTCATAACTGTAATTTTGCTACTGTTATGAATCATAATGTAAATATCTGATATGCAGGATGTATTTTCATTGTTACAAATTGAACATAATTAAAGCATAGTGATTAATCACACAAACAATATGTAATTGTATATTCAATATGTGTTTTCTGATGGTCTTAGGCGACCCCTGTGAAAGGGTCATTCGACCCCCAAAGGGGTCGCGACCCACAGGTTGAGAACCGATGTCCTAGAGGAAGGTGCTCACACAGGTCATCCTTCCTCTGTTGAGATCTCCGCCCACCCAGAGCTGACTGGTAGGAACCATAGCTGAGTCCTCTCAACCTGGCCCACACTGTCTGTCAGGCCCTGATGATTCCATGAGATCCTGCCCCATCCAATTTGCAGCCCCAATCACGCTGTTTGGAGTGGTTTTTCCATATGAATGGCCTGTATTGGCTCAGGCTTCATACTTTCCTAAAATCTCCAAAGTAGTAGCTGTACTCAGTATGTCCCATACTTCTCAATAGGTGGTCCCAGGCTTGGCACTAGGAGCAGCTTGTCATGGTTCACAGTTTGGCCTCTCCTAGGCAATTCTAAGCCCAACACAAGTAGCAACCATCTGCAGATCACTCTGTAACTCATGATGCGTGGCCCCAGGCAGGGCATAGGCAGTGGCTGACTTTATACCTCCCGGGAGGCCCCAGAGCCAGTGCACCCAGTGGACAGCTTCAAACAATACAAGATTACAACTCTACCACATCCATGAGAAACACACTCAAGCGGCAGAGTCAGTGAGCACCAAATCCCCACTGAAGCAAGTCCTGCTTCATAGGAATGTCTCCTTCACAGCAACTCTTCCACTGTAGTGCAGCTGGTCCACATAGCTGATGGCCTGGGGGTCAATCCCTTCCAGTGATGCTAACAGCAATCAAGGCTCAACAAGAACAGGAAAATGCACACAGGAGTGCACCTAGAGTGCCCAGCTCATGTGACTGGGGAGGCTGAGCCACTGGGTCCTACAGGACACATACTACACAAGGCCACTCTACAAAGTCCAGGAGACATAGCAATTCTATATAACACATAAAAATAAAGACAGGGAAGCAGCCAAAATGCAGAGACAAAGAAACATGTCACAAATGAAAAAACAGTTGAAATATCCAGAAAAAGCACTAAATGAAATGGAAGCAAGCAAACTACTATATACAAAGTTCAAAACAATGGTCAAGGAACTTAGTGAGATTTTCAAGGAAATTAATGAGAACATGAACGACATAAAAAGAACCAGTCAGAAATGAAGGATATATAACTGAAATAAAGAATAATTTACAGGGAATCAACAGTAGAGTAGAGGACACCAAGAATCAAATCAGCAATTTGGAATATGAAGAAGCATAAAACACCCAAATCAGAAGAATAAAAGAAAAAAAGAATCCAAAAATATGAAGATTGTATAAGGAGCCTCTGGGAGATATTCAAGCGTACCAATATTCTCATCATGGCAGTGCCTGAAGGAGAAGAGAGGGAGCAAGAAATTGGAAATCTATTTGAAGAAATAGCTTGGTCGATGTGGCTTAGTGGTTGAGCATTGACCTATGAACCAGGAGATTATAGTTCAATTCCTGGTCAGGGCACATGCCTGGGCTCTGGGCTCTATCTCCAGTGTAGGGCATGCAGGAGTCAGCCAATCAATGATTATCTCTCATCATTGATGTTTCTATCTCTTTCTCCAACTTTCTTCCTCTTTAAAATCAATAAAATGTTAAAACAAAAAGAAATAATGCAGAAAACTTCCCCTACTTGGTGAAAGAAATATACTTACACGTCCAGGAAGCACAGAGTCCCAAACAAGAGACTAACACCAAGACACATAATAATTAAAATGCCAAAGGTTAAAGACAAAGAGAGAACCTTAAAAACAGCAAGAGAAAAGCAGGAAGTGCACATAAGACTATCAGTTGATTTCTCAGCAGAAATTTTGCAGGCCAGAAGGGATTGACAGGAAATATTCAAATTGATGAAGAGCAAGGACCTCCAACCAAGATTACTTTACCCAGTAAAGCTATCATTTAGAATTGAAGTTCAGATAAAAAGCTTCACAGACAAGAAAAAGCTAAAGGAGTTCATCATGACCAAATCAGTATTACATGAAATGTTGAATGATATTCTTGAAGAAAAAG
>NW_005369060.1:630870-634293 GCF_000412655.1 Myotis brandtii | reverse complement strand
AGAAGAAGAAGAAGAAGAAGAAGAAGAAGAAGAAGAAGAAGGAGAAGAAGAAGGAGAAGAAGGCAATAAATACATATATATCAACAACTGAATCTAAAAGTCTAAATAAAAAAATAAGGAATCTAATGAAGAAAATAAACTGACCACTTGCCCCAATAGGACACATACTACATAAGGGGAGACATTTGTGACACTCTCAAAAATAAATAATTTTTAAAAAGAGATGACAAAAAAAGCATAAGCTGGTAAAACTAACAGAGTTTAGTTGTTTAATTTTTGTTGTTTTTCTAGCTGCCTCCCAGAAAAGATTGTCATGACTGTGCTTGGATTATACTGTCAGAAACCAAATGATGTTCTTATGAATATAAAATTCAGAGTTTCCAAACTAGTATGAAACCTTGAAGCAGATAAAGACATTGGTGAATTATAATTACTTCCATGTGAGACTCAGTCCCCAAGCTTTGGATACCTATTTTTAATAAATTAGGTAACACAAGTATACACATTTATTTTATAAATTATTTGTCCTGAATTTATTTGACTGCCAGTCATAATATCAAGTGTAAACCTTAAGCAAACTTTGCACATTGTACTACAAGTGAATGTGGTTTTCAACCCATGGCAACATGTTCATTTATCTGGCTTAACTGTGATTTTTTTCTATATAATTAAAACTTGCTACACTTCGTACCTAATATATTTGGTTTTGATAGGAAGATTTCTAAATGGTGTTACATACTTCTCTCCTTATTTAGAGTAGTCAAAATATAGTCCTTTTCTTAATGACTCCAAATGGTCATAATTAATGACAATTATTTCTAGGTGCTAACAATGGGCTTTATTTAATTAAAGAAATTGTATGTGACCACTCAGGATTGCACTGCACAACACAATCAAGTCCTTGATTAGATATTTATAGCAACCTCTTGAGCTGTACAATACAAAACTGTACAGCTCTACCTGTTATCCCTTCCAGCAAGATACTAAAAGATTTTAGGACTACCACACCAAATGTTCCCTGTCTCATATTCTTTTCCTGTTATTCCATATACTTTTTATACTATTGCTCTTTTCACTGCCAATCTATTATTTGTTGAAAGAAGTTCTTGCTTCTTTAAACAAATATCTTTAAACTGTCCTTCTAATTCTAGTTTTATTCATAAATGTAATGTGTGTTTTTTTCTTTAAAAATGTTTTGATTTCAGAGAGAAGAAGGGAGAGGAAGAGAGAAACATCGATGAGAAACATTGATGGGATGCCTCCTGCACATCTTCTACTGGGACTCAAGCCTGCAACCAGGGCAACCCCCTGGTGTATGGGACGATGCTCAACAACCTGAGCCACACTGGCTGAGCTTGAATTTAATGTTTTTAGTTCTTCCTATATAACTGCTAAGAATTTTTAAAAAAAAATGAATGATTAGAAAAACATCCTGTCTGCCTATAAGTTTATGGTCTAATAAAATAGGCAGACATATAAATAGCTAATTTATAAAACTGAAGTAAAATAAACTATTCTAGGGTAGAAAGTAAAGAACTGACTAAAGCTTAGGAGGAGGACTGACCTCCCAAGTGTTTCAGCAAGGCATCTCAGAGAAGGTGATACTTGAGCTGTGATTTCTGGATATAAAGAAAACGATCAGGTTAGTAAGCATGAGCAGACATTCCAGGTAGGGGGATTAGTTCATGCAACTAATATAGAGATATAACTACTGGTATATTTGAATATAAATGAACCTTCTTATTTTGTAATTTCTATTTGTTTTGTTTTTTCTTTGATTGTCTTATTTTAGATTGATGGATTACTTTGTTATTTCAAAGTTTTTCCTGCTACTAGTTGTAAATTTAATTACTCTGTTTCTATTATTTTATTGATTATCCAAAAGCATGCAACATGCATCTTAAGTTAGCTAAAAATATTGATTAATACTTTTACCATCCTCCTGGGAAAAATAAGAATCTTAGAAGAGTTTGCTTATTTTATTCCCATTCTAATATTTGCTACCAAGCCATGAATTTTAATTCTCTCTTGTTTTATCAAAAATTATTGGAAATTATAGTAATTTTATACCTGCATTTTTATTTAGAATTATTCAGGTATATGCTAGCTTATTTGCCCTTAGAGTACTTCTTTCTTTCATCATAGACTTTCCAAATTTGTGATCACTTTCCTTTTGCCTGAAGTATATCATTTAAAAATATCTTTAGTGAACATTCTAATATGATTTTATAAAAATATTTTAAGCTCATTCTTAAAGAATACTTCCTTGTACATAGGATTGTAGGTTAGCAGTATTTTCTTTCAACACATAAGGATATTATTCCACTGTCTTCAGATCACCATTTTGTTTCTGCAGAAAAGTAAGCTCAAAGTCTCACACTTTAAAGTGCATTTCTTTTTTCTACCAGCTATTTTTAAAATCTCTTTGTCTTTGATACTCCACAGCTTCAATATAATGTTTTCAGGCATGGGTTTTTCTTTCACTTATAGTTTGAGGTTTTCTTGGCTTCTTAAATCTGTTGATTTGTTTGTAGTCTTTCATCTAAGTGATTTTTGAAAACTTATAATCAGTCTTCAAAGAATACCTGTGTTCATTTCTTTCTATCCTCATTTGAGGGTCTTTTTTATTATGTCTTATATGTCTCTTAGCATTTCATTCTTTGGAATACATATTGAGGATAAACCTTTGTAATTAGGAGTAAATGTTTTAGTGTGTGGGCCAATGCTCTAACCACAGAACACCACTGGCTAGGGCTGAAATCAATGATAGTATTTGATGTGACTTTATCATTTGAGACAGAAAATTTAAAGAATACTTTAGCAATTGAATAGATTTCAAGGCAGAAATTTCATCTTTATGTACATAATCTGAAATACATGAAAACAAATTTATAATTAATTCATTGAAAATATAAGCAAGGTTGATAATAAAAAGTATCATATCAGTTTGTAAATACAATGCTACTGATTTAGTATATTGTATTTTTTAATGTTATCTTTATTGTTTTTTAAAAGTTACTGTGATCTTTCATTCATCCACTAATATTCTCAGCTGCCTAATATAATGTCTCTTCTTATATCTTACTCAAAATAATTATTCTAGAAGGAAAATTTTAGGGACATTACTTTATAGGTAGTAAGGAATTATGCTGTTCTTACTCATCTGCTCTTTAAAATTATATATGCCATTATTAAAACTAATATGTATATAGTTGGAGATTGATTCTAATTTTAATAAATGTTGGATTTATAATATGCACAATCTATTGCTTATATCTTTCTGACTTCATAATTTTGTTGAAATTTAAGATAGAAAATTATAAAAATACTAGTGGCCTGGTGCACAAATTTGTGCACATTGAAAGGAAATCAATTAGAAGAAATATTTTATTTATTTATTTATTTTTATTTTTTAAATATATT
>NW_005369060.1:630290-630815 GCF_000412655.1 Myotis brandtii | reverse complement strand
TTATTTTTATTTTTTAAATATATTTTTATTGATTTCAAAGAGGAAAGAAGAGGGAGGGAGAGAGCAATAGAAACATCCATGATGAGAGAGAATCATTGATTGGCTGCCTCCGGCAAGTCCCCCACTGGGGATGGAGCCCACAACCCGGGCATGTGCCCTTGACCGGAATCAAACCTGGGACCTTTCAGTTCACAGGTTGACACTCTATCCACTGAGTCAAACCGACTAGGGCTAGAAGTAATATTTTAATATTGCTATTTGCCCTATCTCTATAATAGAAGTGTCAACCAAATTCATGATCGACAATGACAGATGGAAACACATGCATGCAAAGGGTGTCAGTGAGAGCTTTATATGTATTATGCATGTGCAAGTCAACTTAGCCTTTTATAGAAATAGAACTAGAGGTCCAGTGCACAAAATTCGTGCACTGGGGATGGGTGGGGGGTCCCTTAGCCCGGCCTGTGCCCTCTCGCAGTCCGGGACCCCTCCCTCCTTCCCGCCCACCTGCTTGCTGCTTCCTAC
>NW_005369060.1:629088-629592 GCF_000412655.1 Myotis brandtii | reverse complement strand
GGGGGTCCCGCCTGCCCAGGGCCACACATGGGGGTCCCGGCTGGGGGCGGGGCTTAGGCGGCACACGGGGGCCGGATGGCAGCTCGCGCTGGCCCGCCCTGCCTGCAATATGCAAATTAGCAGCACTGTGGTGGCGGGGCTTGGTGCTGCTGGGTTCAGGGCCCCCCTGCAGGTTTGTGCCTATGATCCGGCCCCCAGCAGCCCCAGTGCCGTGGTGGCTGGCCTTGAGTCTGCTGGGTGCCGGGCCTGCAGGTTTGTGTCTCTGATCCCCCCAGCAGCCCCAGGACCGTGATGGTGGGGCTTGGGGCTGCTGGGTGCCGGGCCTGCATGTTTGTGTCTCTGATTGGGCCCCCAGCAGCCCCTACAAGAATAGGGCTTCCTCAGGCCTATTGTGCCACCAATCCCCGCCGCCCAGGACCGCACACGAGGGTCCCGCCCACCCAGGGTCACACACGGGGGTCCCGATCGCCCAGGGCCGCACATGGGGGTCCCGCCCGCCTGGGG
>NW_005369060.1:623479-628793 GCF_000412655.1 Myotis brandtii | reverse complement strand
GTCCCCGCTGGGGGCGGGGCTTAGGCGGCACACGGGGGCCGGATGGCAGCTCGCGCTGGCCCGCCCTGCCTGCAATATGCAAATTAGCAGCCATATTTGTTGGCGGTTAATTTGCATATCACGCTGATTAGCCAATTACAGTCAATGACCATGTTTGTCTATTATTAGATAGGATAAACTTGCTTAATTAGACCTGCTTTCTCATTTAGCTAAACTTTTTTCAGCCCAGTGAAGCACCCCAACTTCTCTTTCAGGTAATTGTCAGCAATACAGCAGTAAATATCAATGTGAAGCAGATTATTATTGTAGATCACACAGGGAGAACAAAGGGTAAAATATTTAACTGCAGCAGTGTTTGACTATATTCTGTGCAGTGAGAAAACCTAAGTCATTTCCAAGGTCCACCATTTCATTTCTTACTTCTTTTCAGTTGGGTCAAGTTTCTAAGCTTTCTAAATCTTCATTTTCTGGCTAATGAAAAGAAAATAGGATTCCACCGAGTGTCCTATCTACCTACTTCAGGACTTCTGTGAGGATCAAATGAGATGAGGCACGGGAAAACACTTCACAGACATTTGGTTACAGTGGGAAATGTTTCCACCTGACTATAAAGCAAGTTGTGTTCCTGGGCTGAAGAAAGTGCAAGGAGGCTAGTTGCTAGGAAGAGGAAGTTGAGCATTGCTATGTGACGTCATTACCCAGACGGTCAGACACTAAACATATTAGCCTTTTATATATATAGTTTGTATTCAAATTCTGGGACCAAATTCTCAATTCTTTATAAGTTTCATTTAATTAAAAAATTATTAAGATTAACATGACCACATGCCATATTTATTATCAAGCTTTGAAAAAGTAAAAATTATCTCTAGAACTTTTATATCAGAAAAAAAAAATGTCCATTTTCAAGTTCTATCCTCAGAAAGTAGTAGAGTCCAAGAACCTCAGATTTTCCTTGAAGGATAATGTCAAGTGTCTTTGAAAATGTTAAATGGAAGGGGTTAAAATTAGAATGAGTTAACTTCTAGTATTTCTTCCTTTCACAAGAATAGATACCAACTAATAAAGAAAACCAGAAACACAGAGAAACTGCTCATTTTCGATTTTTATTATAAGTGAATAGAGGCCTAGTGCATGAAATTAGTGCAAAGGATTGGGGGGTTCCTCAGCCCGGCCTACACCCTCTTGTAATCTGGGACCCCTCAGGGGATGTCCGACTGCCGGTTTAGGCCCGATCCTGCAGGGAAGGCCCGATCTCTCAGCAAGATTGGGCCTAAAAAGGCAGTCGGATATCCCTTTTGCAATCCGGAATTGCTGGCTCTTAACTGCCTGCCTGCCTGATTGTCCCTAACCACTCACCTGCCTGCCTGATCATCCGTAACCACTTCTGCCTGCCTGATCCCCCTAACTGCTCGCCTGTCTACCTGATCGCCCCTAACTACCTCTGCCTTGGCCACTGCCACCGCGGCTTCGTCCAGAAGGACATCCAGAATGATGTCCAGAAGGTCGTTCAGCTGTCCTGTCTAATTAGCATATTATGCTTTTATTATTATAGATTATAACTAGAAAATCCATTAAGTTTATTTCTGCCAATATTTCTACATCCAAATATAAATGGTTATTTTATAAAGTCCCAAGTAGGTAAAACATGAAGCTATATTGGTCTACCAAAAATATATTTTATATGTTGTATTTATATCTAGAAATCCATTCTACATTGCCATTTTATATGTTTATTGCTCTAAATAAGTCACAGGATATTACTTAATAAAACATGTGTCTGCTTTTACACATATAATATGAATGCATTAATCTTGTATAAATCTATTATACAAATAATAACAAGCAATAACCTAATAGCTAACTTGGTAGACGTAGGAATTTTCACAAAGAGGAAACTAAGCAAAACATTATCCTTGAAATCTTGCTATGAAAATGGAAAACCCAATCTTTGGTGGCCAAAAAGAAGTGGGTGATGATGTAGTCTTGGTAGTAAGGAGATTAAAAATAAACCCCATCAGAAGACCTACCCACAACACTCAGATAAAATAAAAAGAAAGAAAGAAAGAAAGAAAGGAAGGAAGGAAGGAAGGAAGGAAGGAAGGAAGGAAGGAAGGAAGGAAGGAAGGAAGGAAAGAAAGAAAGAAAGAAAGAAAGAAAGAAAGAAAGAAAGAAAGAAAGAAAGAAAGGAAGAAAGAAAGAAAGAAAGGGAATCCAAATTGGAAGGGAAGAAGTAAAACTGTCATTATTTACAGATGACATGATACTACATGTAGAGAACCTAAAAAGTCCACCAAAAAATATTAAAACTGATAAATGAATTTAGTAAAGTAGCAGGGTACACAATATTCAGAAATCAGTTTCATTTTTATACACCAATAAAAATCATCAGAAAATACTAAGAAAACAATCCCATTTACAATTGCATCAAAAATACATAAGAACAAATTTAATCAAGGAGGTAACCAGCGTCAGAAAATTATATGACATTGTAGAAAGTAATTGAAGATACAAGTAAATGGAAGCATATACCATGCTCATTAATAGGAAGGATTAGCATCTTTAAAATGTCTACACTGCCCAAAGCAATCTTAAATTTTAATTCTATCCTAATCAAAATACAAATTTTTTTCACAAAACCAGAATACATAATAAGTATAAAATGCATACAAAACCACAAAAGATCCCAATAGCCACAGAAAAATTGAAAAGAAGATCAAAGATGGAGGTGTCATGCCATCTGATATCAAAGAATACTATAAGGCTATAGTAATCAAAATGGCATGGTATTTTCATTTGACCCAGTAATCCCACTTCTAGGATTATATCCCAAGAAAATAGAAACACCAATCAAAAGGATATATGCACCCCTATGTTCATAGCAAACAGCCTAAGTGCCCATCAGCAGATGAGTGGATTAAAAATCTGTGGTACATCTACACAATGGAATACTACACTGCTGTAAAAAGAAGGAATTCTTACCATTTGCAACAGCATGGATGGAACTGGAGAGCATTATGCTAAGTGAAATAAGCCAGTCAGAGAAAGATAAATATCACATGATCTCACTTTGTGGAATATAATGAACAACATAAACTGATAAGCAAAAACAGATCCAGAGATAGAGAAGCATTGATCAGACTGTCAAACCTCAGAGGGAAGGCAGGGGAGGGTGGAGGCAAGGGGGAGAGATCAACCAAAAGACTTGTATGCAAGCGTATAGGCCTAACCAATGGACACAGACACCAGGGGGGTGAGAGCATGAGTAGGGATTGGGGGGCAATGAGGGTATAAGGACACATATGTAATACCTTAATCAATAAAGAAAAAAACCCCAACAACTTACAATAGCTAAGATTTTGAAACAGCCTAAACTGATGAACAAAAGTAGATACAGAGACAAAGAATCATCAAACAGACTGACAAACTTTAGCAGGAAGACATGGGAGGGTTTGAGGGGGAGTAAGAGATCAACCAAAGGACTTGTATGCATGCATATAAGCATAACCAATAGACACAGACACTAGGGGGGTGAGGGCATGTGCCAGGGGATGGGAGAGGTTGGGGGGAGGTCAATGGGGGAAAAAAGAGATATATGTACTACTATTTATAATATTTTAAACAATAAAAAAGAAAAAAAAAGGGATCCAAAGAACAAAATAAACAAACAAACATAACAGAAATAGACTCTGATACAGAGAACAAACTCTTGTTTGTCAGATGGGAGGGGTTGCTGGGCTGAGTGATAAAGGTGAAGGGATTTAGAATAACAATTTGAAAGTTTCACAATAGTCACAGAGATGTAAACTACAGCTTAGGGAACATAGTCAATAATATTGTAATAACTATGTATGGTGCCAGGTGGGTACTAGTCTTATCAAGGGAATAACTTCATGAATTACGTAAATGTCTAACTACCCTGCTATACACCTGAAACTGATATAAAATGATATTGAATGTTAGCTATAATTGAAAAAGAAAATGAATAAAACAAATTTTAAAACAACAAAAATAATACAGACAGAAAAAAATGAACATCATCTCCGAAAACATAAAAGGGAAGTTGTTTAATTTTCAGTTTTTGCTCTTGGCTTATTATTTACTCCCAAAAGTGTTTTAAACAGAAGTATCACAAGACATCACTTATATGTGGAATCTAATGAATAAAATAAACTGATTAACAAAATAGATCCAGAGACATGGAAGCATGGAACAGACTGACAGATCTCAGAGGGAAGGGGGTGGTGGTGGGGAAGAGATTAACCAAAGAATTTATATGCATATACATGTATGCAAAACCCATGGACACAGACAATAGTGTGGTAGGCCTGAGGGGAGGGTTACAGGTGGAGGAAGTCAAAGGGGGAAATAGGGGACATCTGTAAATACTTTCAACAGTAAAGATAAATGTTTTTAAAAAGTGTTTTTATATTTAGTAGCTATTTTAGTTATCTTATTTTCTTTGAAGGTTGAAGACATTCTTTATATACTATGTATGTAAACATGAAATATTTTAAACTAAAACAACAAACCAAACTAAGCAAGAAAACCAAACCAAAATAATTGTAATTTCAGTGGCTGCAAAATTGTACCATAAAATATAGTGATCATATGTTCTATTTTACTTGTTTGCCTTATAAAAAGATAAACACTCTGATGAAAAATAATGTTAGGAACCACTCATATACAGAAAATGTTAAAATTAATATATCACTCTAATTTAGGCAACAAATGGCTCTCTACTGTAATTTAAGGAAAACATTTAACACATATGCCAATAGTCAAGAAATACTACAAATCTTATATAATAAAGAGGTAATATGCAAATGGACCATCACACCCTTGCACAGGATGGCTGCCACAAGATGGTCAGCAGGGAAGGGCAGTTGAGAGGGACAAGGCCTGCAGGGGAGGGCATTTGGGGGCAACCAGGCCTGTAGGGGAGGGCAGTTAGGGGTGACCAGGCCAGCAGGGGAGGGCAGTTGGGGGCAATCGAGCCAGCAAGGGAGGGCAGTTAGGGGCGACCAGGCCTGTTTGGGAGGGCAGTTAGGAGTGACCAGGCCGGCAAGGGAGGGCAGTTGGGGGGACCGGACCTGCAGGGGAGGATAGTTGGGGGCAATCGGGCCAGCAGGGGAGCAGTTAGGTGTTGATCAGGCTGGCAGGGGAGTGGTTAGGGGGTGATCAGGCTGGCAGGGGAGTGGTTAGGGGGCAATCAGGCAGGCAGGCAGGCAAGCAGTTGGGAGCCACCAGTCCCGGATTGTCAGACATCCCTCAAGGGATCCCAGATTGGAGAGGATGCAGGCTGAGCTGAGAG
>NW_005369060.1:602646-623468 GCF_000412655.1 Myotis brandtii | reverse complement strand
AGTGCACGAATTTCGTGCACTGGGCCTCTAGTATGTTTATATAGATAGAGGGGATATATGTAGTGATTTACACACCCACGTACAATGCTACTGAAAATAATAACAGGACCCTTTAGTGCAGTGGTCGGCAAACTCATTAGTCAACAGAGCCAAATATCAACAGTACAACGGTTGAAATTTCTTTTGAGAGCCAACTTTTTTAAACTTAAACTATATAGGTAGGTACATTGTTATTAACTTAATTAGGGTACTCCTAAGCTGGCCTTTGCTAAAAACGTCCTCAATCTGATTGAGGTACGTTTGCTGAGGTCGACCCCTTCCAACTCTCTCATCCATACTCGTCTTGTATACTTGTTTCATCTATCTCCTTTCCAAAAACCGACTTCTGCTCATGGGCCACGAAATTTCTTTTTTTTGGGGGGGGGGGGCACGAAGTTTCAATTGCACTCTACGTGCGCACCCTCACATGGTATTTTGTGGAAGAGCCACACCCAAGGGGCCAAAGAGTCGCATGTGGCTCACGAGCCGCGGTTTGCCAACCACTGCTTTAGTGGATGGTTTCAGAATATACTTCAAAACAGCCAATAACTATTTTAAAAAACACATAGTGTGTCATTATATTTCATATAGTGGTAATGACAGAAGCAAAACACTTTTTAATTTGTTGTAATTATTTGTATGTCAAGTAACTGTAATCTGGGAATTGTTGATGGTAATAGAGGAAGAAATGTTTTCATTCTTCCTATCGTGTCATAGTGGCTTCATTTGCAAACATTGGAAAATGTTATAGAAGCCTTATTTGAAAGTGCTGAAATTTTCCTGAAGAATGATTCAGGGATGTAAGATAATATTCACATCTCCATTCACAGATGTTAGGATTATATTGGTAACTGTATATTTTGGGTTTCTCAGTTATATACCCAGAAGTGGAATCACTGAGTCATAAGTCAGTTCTATTTTTAACTTTTTGAGATAACTCCATACTGCTTTCCACAGTGGCGGCACCAATTTCCATTCCCTCAAACTGGGTTCCCTTTTCTTCACATCCTCCTCAACACTTGTTGTCTGCTGATTTACAGATAAAAGCAGTAAAGGTGTGAAGTGATATCTCCTGGTTTTAATTTGCATTTCTTTGATGATTAATGACATTGCACATCTTTTCATATGTCTATTTGCCATCTGCATGTACTCTTTAAAGGAGTGTCTATTCAGGTCCTTTGCCAATTTTTTAATTGGATTGTTTTTTTGGGTTGTTGCTTTGTGTAAGTTATTTATAAATTTTGGACATTAACCCTTTATCAGCTGTACCATTGGCAAATATATTCTCCAATTCAGTGCATTGTTTTTTATTTGTTTGCTTTTTGTTTTTGTCAATTCCCACTAGAGGATATTTTTTCTATTGATTCAAGAGAGAATGGAATGTAGGGGAGAAAAGGAGAAAAAGAGAGAGGGGAGAGAGAGAAACATTGACGTGAGAGAGGCACATAAATTGGTTGCCTCCAATACTGCCCAAGCAGAGCAGGGAATCTGCAACCCAGGTACATGCCCTTCAGTGCACAGGCTGACACTCCAACCATTGAGCCATTCCAGCCAGGGCATCAATGGGTTGTCTTTTCATTTTGATGATGGTTTCTTCGCTGGGCAAAATCTTTTTAGTTTTATGTAGTCCCCCTTGTTTATTGTTTCTTTTGTTTTTCTTGCCCAAGGAGATATATCAGAAAAAAATATTGCCATGAGAAACATCAGAGATTTTGTTACCTATGTTTTCTTCTAGTATTTTTATGGCTTTGAATCTTATATTTACTTCTTTAGCCTATTTTTAATATATTCTTGTGTATGATGTATGAAGGTGGTCTAGTTTCATTTTTTGCATATATGTGTCCAATTCTCCCAACACCATTTATTGAATAGGCTCTGTTCACCCATTGTAAGTTCTTGTCTCCTTTGTCTAAAATTAATTGACCATAGAGGTGTGCGTTTATTTCTTGGCTCTCTATTCTGTTTCATTAATCCATATGTCTGTTTTCCAGTGACATGCTGTTTTGATTACATGTAGCATAGTTTAATGTCAGGTAGCAGGATTCCTTCAACTTTATTCTTTATGAAGATTGCTGTGGCTATTTGTGGTCTGTTGTGATTCCATATAAATTTTTCAAGTATTTTTTCTAGTTCTTTAAAATACACCATTGGTCGGAGTTCCTTGAATTTATAGATTTCCTTGGGGAGAATGGACATTTTAAAGATGTTCTCTTCCTATCCATGAACACAGTACATTTTTCAACTAAGGTTTATCTTCTATTTTTCAGTTCAGTGTCTTATAATTGTCCAAGTACAGGTATTTTACATCCTTGGTTAAATATATTCATAGATGTTTTATTCTTTGTGATGCAATTGTAAATTAAATTGTTTTCTTAGTTTCCCTTTCTTATAGTTTACTATTGATGTATGAAAATACAACTGATTTCTGGATATTTATCTTGTATCCTGCTACTTTACTGAATTCATTTGTCAGTTCTAATGGCTTTTTGTTGGAATCTTTCGAGTTCTCTATATACCAGCGATTCTCAACCTGTGGGTCGCGACCCCTTTGGGGGTCGAATGACCCTTTCACAGGGGTCGCCTAAGACCATCAGAAAACACATATATAATTACATATTGTTTTGTGATTAATCCCTATGCTTTAATTATGTTAAATTTATAACAATGAAAATACATCCTGCATATCAGATATTTACATTACGATTCATAACAGTAGCAAAATTACAGTTATGAACTAGCAACGAAAATAATTTTATGGTTGGGGGACACCACAACATGAGGAACTGTATTAAAGGGTCGCAGCATTAGG
This sequence comes from Myotis brandtii, assembly GCF_000412655.1. Lineage (NCBI taxonomy): Eukaryota > Metazoa > Chordata > Mammalia > Chiroptera > Vespertilionidae > Myotis > Myotis brandtii. The sequence goes on along the minus strand of NW_005369060.1, from coordinate 620,620 downwards.
AAGGTTGAGAACCACTGCTATATACAGTATCATGTCTACAAATAATGACAGTTTTACTTCTTCCTTTCTAATTTGAATGCCTATTTTTTTTTCCTGTGTGACCTCTGTGTTAGGAATTCCAGTACAAAGCCTAGAACACAAGATCCTGGAAGGAACCTCCACATAAAACCTGGGTATGAAAAGCAGCAGGGTTTCTCTCTGCCAAGGGGTACCCCCTTAAAGAGCCAATGCACTATTTTTATACCCTTTGTCTTATTGAATCTTTGTAATATACCCCCTAATTAAAAACATTACACTAAGAAAGACCAAAAATACTTAAAGCCAATCTATGCTTTCAGGGCCAAATGCTGCATTTTATTAGGATTGTGGAGATTGGGTATTTGATATACTACCTATCACACACTGGAAAAACAATAGAGGTGGCATCCCATTGGTCCCATGAACAGTGCCACTTGAACAACATGTCAGTGAGGACCTCCTGCTGGTTATGCACCAAGAAAGCAGCAGTATCTCATCCTTGGATCACCACCACCATTTATCTTCACGGTAATGAAAATCCCACTTACACAAGATCCTCAGAAAACATGCCTTCTCCTGTAATTCCTTCAACTTCCCTTTTACTAGATGGCATAAGTCCTTTTTCCAGCCTAAGTGTCTGTAGTTTGCATGCTGATTTTTGCAAGGACTTCCACAGTGTGTGGATGCCCTCAGGCCCCAAGTAATTTCCTAGGAGGTTCAGGTTAGCCAGGCTTTTACTACTTCTGAGACCTGAGGAGAGATGCTGGCGGCAAGCAGAAGTCAAACTGCATTTCTCCAACCCGTGTGTTCAGTGAACATTCCAACATTTCAGAACCTCGCACATCCACTTCCCTCTGTCATCCTGAACATGGTTTCTCCCAAAGTCCTAAACTTTCACATTGGGATTGTACTCGAGGGCTTCCGCCAGCTGCCAGCACCCAATAGCCCTCAGCTGTGAATGAGCATTCCGACAAATCCAGGCTCTGCAGGCTGCAGTCTGAATGACACAGGGCCACCCTAAAAAATGTCACCCCCTCATCGCCCAGGTGGTTGTTCCACAGATTCAGGTGAGTCAGGTTCTTGTTCTGGAAGAAAGTGACTGACAGGTACCTGCAACTGGGTGCACTGAGCAGGCAGAAGCAGATAACCAATTTCTCTATGGCAGTTAGGCTGACTCAGGGAAGCATGAAGCCACCTTATAACTGTTGTCCTGGAGCTGATTAAATCCCAGGCACAGGTGAGCTGTTCTCTGGGTGCTGGTGAGAATCAAGACAGGCTTCTCTGAGCTGGCCACTGACAGGTTGCATTTCTCCAGGGGGAGCTCCTTCAGGGCACATGCGTCAGAAGGTTTTCACCTCAATATAAGAGTATAAGAGAGATCATTGTCCCACAGGCTGAGGAAACACAGACTGGAGTACTTGCTGAGTTCAAGAAAGACACAGTGACAAACCATGGAGGTGAGGCCATATGATGCAAACCACAGATACTTGAGGTTGCATGCTGAGTGCCTCAAGGTCCTAAAAGTTATCATGGACAAAACAACCCAAGTTCAGATGGGTCAGCTGATTGTTACCATGAAGGACCAGGACAAGCTTCTTTAGAATCCTCACAGGTGTTTTTGATTTACACATCAAGTTTTGGAGTTTGTATCTTGGATTTCTCAGCTCATAGCTGAGTTTCTTCAGCTTGTTGGTATTCAGGTCCAGCTCACTCATGTTCCAATTGTGGAACATGGAGTAGACATCCTGCCACTGGCATATCTTGAAATTGACGAGCCTTATCCCCAGCATTTCCCCATTGCAAATTGACACTGTTTGAGGGATAAGGCAGTGGACAGAAAGCCTTAGCCTAAACTTTGATAGCACTTTAGATAAAATGAAGTAACCTGGAGTTGCAGATCCATGATATCCAGATCAACTTTAAGTATGTGACTCAGAATCTGCTTGACAAAGGTCTTCTTTTGCATCTCATAAAATCACAAAACGGTAGAAATTTACATCTGCAGGAGGCTGTGTTAGACATGGATATCTCTTCTGCCCATTTTAATAACAGCTGCCAGGATCCCTGTTTTCAGTCATTCTTCAGTTCTGAAATTGTTATTTTTCTTGGTTGGAGCACTTCCTTCTGAGCAGCATTAGCCTGGGGGAAAGTAACTGTCCCAACCTCTGAATTCCCTGCTGCCCCACCTTGCAGAGCTTAGGCCCTGCTGAGGAGTCAAATGCCTAAGCAAGAGTGTAGACTTATGAATGGATTCAGAGGATGTCAATGACTGAGGTGTCTGTCTAATCACCCTCCTGGCTTCCAGCAGACCCAACTTCTGGCTCCAAAGGCCCCACTCATGTGATTGCTAGTGGCTCTGCCTTGATCTGGTCAGGGAAAAATCCAGGACAGACTGAGTTGCTTGGCTCTGAGATGGGGAACACAGCTACCAATTTCTCTGAAGTCTGAATGGCACTACCCCTCACGGGAGATCCACTAACCCGATCCTCTCAACTCCACCAGAGTATCTTTCAGTGACTGAACTGAACAGGCAGCTGGCAGGTGGAGACAGGTGGAGGTGATCTCTGGGTGCCTTGGGTCTTTTGCTGACTTGCCCCTGGGCCTGGGGCTGGTAAAAGCCAGCCTTGGAGTACAGCATGGTCCTTCTCATGAGCACCCAAGCCCAGCAGAGGCAGCCACAAATTCTGGATTATTTGTAGATCCAGACAGGTTACTGATGGCCAGGCACAGACAGTGTCTGACATTGGCCTGCACCAGAGTCCCTCCAAGAGGCCCAGAACCAAACACCAAGTGACCAGCTTCAAACAACATAAGGGCAGGTTCCAATAAACTTCATAAACAGCACATTCGAAGGGAGATTACAGCAGGCACTAAACTCTGCTGAGGCAAATTCCACTTTTTCCTTCCTTTCTTTCTTTTTTCTTTTTTTAAAGTCAGCACCTGCACAGCAGCTTACATGCTATGGTCAAAGTTGATCCCAGGCATGAATGGGCCAACAGAAATCAAGACTCAATTACAATAGGAGGGCCCATATTACCCACATAAGGGAAATGCCTAGGGCACCCAAGGATATCAAGGAGACTGCACCATTGGGTCCTACAGGGCACCTACTACCTAAGGCAACCCCACAAAGATGGGGAGTCATAGCAGATCTATTTAATACACAGGAGCAAATGCAAAGAGGCAGACATATTGAGGAGACAAAGAAACAGACCTCGAGGGAAAGAACAGAAGAACTCTCCAGAAAAAAACGATGTATGAAATTGAGGTAAGCAACTTATCAAATACAGAGTTCAAAGCAATGGTTGTAAGGATGCTCATGATACTTAGTGAGTACTACAACAGCATGAAAAAAAGATATAGAAACCATAAAATAAAAACCACTTGGAAATGAAGAATACCATATCTAACATCAAAAACACACTGAAAGAAATAAAAAGTAAGTCATAAGAAACACAAAATCAAATCAGCAATTTAGAAGACAAGGTAAAGAAAAATACCCAGGAAAAATAGGTTTATTTGCATTATGCTTATTAATTTTTGCAGTTATTCAGTTAGTGGAGAGAAATGGTGTGCCTGTGTAAGGCACGTAAGGCGCGTAAGGGAAATGAATGCAACACGATTATAGTGATCAGTCATTAGTGAATGTTAGTTCATTATTAATAATTCTATCTAATAAAAGAGTAATATGCAAATTGACCATCCCTCCAACATGCAAGATGGCCACCCCCATGTATACACTAGATGGCCACCACAAGATGGCCGGCAGGGGAGGGCAGTTGTGGGAGATCAGGCTAGAAGGGGAAGGCAGTTGGAGGGAATCCAGCCTGCAGGGAGGGCAGTTGGGGATGACCAGGCCAACAGGGAAAGGCAGTTAGGGGTAATTGGGCTGGCAGGGGAGCAGTTAGGCGTTGATCAGGCTGGCAGGGGAGTGGTTAGTGGGTGATCAGGCTGGCAAGCAGAAGCATTTAGGGGCGATCAGGCTGGCAGGCAGGTGAGCAGTTAGGAGCCAGTGGTCCCGGATTGTGAGAGGGATGTCTGACTGCTGGTTTAGGCCAGATTCTGGGGATCGGACCTAAACTGGCAGTCAGACATCCCCCCAAGGGGTCCCGAATTGGAGAGGGAGAAGGCTGGGCTGAGGGGACCTCGCCCCCCCCATGCCCTATCTAATAAAAGAGTAATATGCATATTGACCATCATTCCAACATACAAGATGGCCACCCCCATGTGTACACTAGATGGCCACCACAAGTATATATATATATATTGTCTGAAAATACAGACTGTAAAACAAAGGCTATACTATAGTCAGACACAAAGAAGGATACTACATAATGATATAGGAAACAATCTCAGAAGAGGATATAACTTTTATAAACAATTATGCACCCAACATAAGAGCACCTAAAAAAATAAAGCAAATCTTGATGCACATAAAGACAGAAATTGACAGTAACACAGTCATAGAAGAGGGTTTTAAAACTCATTGACATCAATAGATAGATCTTCCAGACAGAAAATCAACAAGGAAACATTTACCTTACAATATTTAATTGATATCTTCAGATCATTTCACCCAAAGTGGTAGAATATACATTGTTTCAAGTGCACATAGAACATTTTCTAGTATAGACCCATGTCAGGACACAAAACAAGTCTCAATAAATTTAAGAAGATTTAAATCATATCAAGCATAGTCTCTGACCATAATAACATAAAACTAGAAATCTATCACAAAACTAAAACACATGGAAATCATGGAATTTAAATATCTTGTTCATAAACAATAAATGTTCTAACAATAAGATCAATGAAAAAACAAAAAAAAAAGAATACTTTGAAATAAATGAAAATGAGAACACAACAAACCAAAATCTTTGAGACATAGCGAAAGCAGTCCTACGAGTAGACTTCATAGCATTACAGGCCTACCTCAAGAAACAAGAAAAATCTCAAATAAACAATCTAACTTTACACTTAAAGGAACTGGGAAAAAAGCAACAACAAACACAACCCAAAGTGAGTAGAAGGAAGAAAATAATAAAGAACACAAATAAATGTATAGAGTCTAAAAAATCAATTGAAAAGATTAATGAAATCAAGAGCAGGTTCTTTAAAAACGATAAACAAGATTGAAAAACTTTTACCAGACTCAACAACAATAACTAAAATGAGAAAGGATACATAGAAATAAAATCTGAAGTGAGAGTGGAGAAGTAACAACTGACACCAAAGAAATAGAAATGATTGTAAAAAAAAAAATAAAAATAAAAAAAACCCACCAAACTATTATGAACAACTCTATGTCAACAAATTTGACAGTATGGAAGAAATGGATACATTCCTAAAAACATATAATCTTCTAAAATTGAATCAGATAGAATTAGAGAATCTGAATAGATAGATGACAACCAATGAAATTAAAGCAGTAATATAAAAAAACAACAATGCACAACAAAACTTCAGTAAATAAAAGTCATGGATCTAGTGGCTTCACAGGGGGATTTTACAAAATATTCAAAGAAGAAGTAACACCTATTCTTCTCAAACTATTCTAAAATATTAAAAAGGAGGGATGACTCTCAAGCTCATTTTATGAAGCCATCATTATCCTAATTTCAAAGGCAAATTAATACACTACAAAGAATGAAACTCATAGGCTAATATCTCTGATGAACATAGATGCTATAATCTTCATCAAAATATTAAGAAGCCAGATTCAGCAAGATATTAAAAAAAACCATACAACATGATCAAGTGAGATTTATTCTGGGGATACAGGGTTGGTACAATATGCTCAAATCAATAAACATGACACACCACATTAAAAAATGAAAGATAAAACCACACAATCATATCAATAGATGCAGAAAAATAAGTTGATAAAATCCAGCACCCATTTATGACAAAAACTCTTGGCAAAGTGGAAATAGTTGGAATGTACCTCAACATAATAAAGGTCATATATAACAAACCCAAAACTAACATCATATTCAATGAACAAAAACTAAAAGTGTTTACCTTAAGATTGGGAACAAGACAGGGATGTCACTTTCACCACTCTTATTCAACAAAGTACTGGAAGTCTTAGCCACAGCAATCAGAGAAACAGAAGAAATAAGTGTTTCAAATTGGAAAGAAATAAGTAAAACTCATTATTTGCAGATGAAATGATACTGTATATAGAAACCCCCCAAAAAATTTACAAAAAAAATACTAGAACTGATAAATGAATTAAGTAAAGTAGCAGAATATAAAATAAATATTCAAAAATCAGTTGCATTTTTATACACCAGTAATAAACTATCGTTAAAGAAATTTAAGAAAGCAAGCAAAATTGCTTCAAAAATAATACCTAGGAATCAATGTAATCAATAATGTAAAAGACCTGTATGCAGCAAATTATAAGACACTGAAGAAATTAAAGAAGATAAAAATAAGGGGAAGCATATACATGTTCATGGGTAGGAAGAATTAATATCATTAAAATGTCTATACAACTCAAAGCAATCTATAGATTCAATGCAATTCCTATCAATACAACAATAGCATATTTCTCAGAATGAGAACAAATATTCCAAAAATTTATATGGAACTACAGAATAGCCACAGCAATCTTGAGAAAGAAGAACAAATTTGGAGAATCATGCTACCTGATATTAAACTATATTACAAGGCCATAGTAATCAAAACAGCATGGGATTAGCATATAAACAGATATATAGAAAAATGTAACCTAATAGAGAGCCCCAAAATAAAGCCATGTCTTTATGGTCAATTAATATTTGAAAAAGGAGGGAAAAAACATACAATGGAATATAGTCCATTCAATAAATAGTATTGGAAAAATCAAACAGATACTGTAAAAAAATGAAACTAGACCAACTTCTTACACCATATAGAATAATAACTCAAAATGGATTAAAGATGTAGATATTAGACTCGAACCTTTATAAAAATCTTAGAAGGAAACACAGGCAGCAAAATCTCAGACAATTCTCAGCAATATTTTTTTTCTGATATATTGTTTCTGACAAGGGAAACAAAAGAAAAAATAAACAAATGAGACTACATCAAACTAAATAATTTTTGCAGACCAAAGGAAACCATAAACAAAATAAAAAGACAAAAGACAAGCCACTGAATGGGAGAAGATTTTTTTTTTTACCAATAGATCTTATAAGGGCTTTAATATCCTAAATGTATAAGCAATTTATAAAACACAACACCAAAAAACCCCCAAACAATCCAAAAAGAAATGGGCAAAGGACCTGTAGAGACTCTTCTCCAAAGAGGATACACAAATGGCCAATAGACATATGAAAGGATGCTAAACTTCACTGATCATTAGGGAAATGCAAATTAAAACCACAATGAGGTATCATCTTACACCTGTCAGAATTGCTATCATCAATAAATCAACAAACATCAAATGTTGGTGAGGATGTGGAGAAAAGGAAACCTTGTGCACGGTGGTGGGAATGCAGATTTGTGCAGTCATTGTGGAAAGCAGTGTGGAGTTACTTCAAAAAATTAAAAATGGAACTGAGTTATGACCCAGGGATTCCACTTCTGGGAATATACCCACAGAAACCTGAAACACTAATTCAAAGGAATATATGCACCCTTATGTTTATTGAAGTGTTATTTACAATAGCCAAAATTTAGAAGCAGCCCAAGTGTCCAACAATAGATGAGCAGATTAAAAAGCCGTGGTACAGCCCTGGCAAGTGTGGCTCAGCTGGTTTCCAGTTCTATTCCTGGTCATGGGTATATGCCTGGGCTGTAGGCTCAGTCCCCAGTAGGGCACATGCAGGAGGCAGCAGATCTATGTTGCACTCTATCACAATGATGTCTCTCTCTCTCTCTCTCTCTCTCTCTCTCTTTCTCTCTCTCCTTTCTCTCTCCCTCTACACTTTCCTTTCCTCTCTCTCAAAAATTCAATAAACTATTCTTTTTTTACAAAAAACAAACACATGTAGTACATTTACACAATGGAATATTACTCAGCTCTAAAAATGAATGATGCCCTTTTGGGGTTTTTTGGGTTGTTTTTTTTTTTTTTTTTGCTACAGCATGAATGGACCTGGGATTATTATGCTAAGTGAAATAAGCCAGTCAACAAAAGACAAGTAACATATGGTTTCACTTATATGTGGAATCTAATGAACAAAATAAACTACCAGGTAACAAACAAAGTGGAGAAAGACTCCTGGATACAGAAAACAGACTGACAGCTGCCAGAGGGGAGGGGTTTGGGGGCTGAGTGAGAAGGGTGAAGGGATTAAGCAAAGAAAAAAATGAAAGACCCATGGACACAGTCAACAGTATGGTGATTATTAGAGGTAAGGCGTGGGAGGAGGAAGAAGAGGATAAATGGAGAATAAATGATGATTGAAGGAGACTTGAATTGAGGTTGTAAATACACAATACAATATACCAACAATGTACTATAGAATTAAATACCTGAAATCTGTATAATTTTATTAACCAATGTCACCCCAGTAAATTGAATAAAAAAAATCCTCCAAAGTAACATTGGAGACTTATGGTATGGTTAGACCAGATAATTTTTCAGAGAAAGTTCAGTTTTCTTGATAGTTCACTCATCCCTTCCCTGTCATACTGCTTCCCAGAATAACATGTGCCGGCAATAAGAATGCCAGGCACTTATAAAGAAAACCATGCCATACTGGAAAAATCACTCTCAGTTTTAAGCAATGGAATGTGGCATGTCACCTGACAACGGAGCAAATTTTTATTTGAATGGTTTACCCCAGAACTGATAAAGGGATGGGCATCATTGAACCTGTCTTCAATTTTTTTTGGTGGTAGTAACACATACCGACCATGAAATAATGCAGGATGAAGTCAACGAACACTTTCAGGAACCTTATATTACTTCAATAATAAGGTATTCAAGTAAAAATAGAGACATGTGATGCAAAAGTCACATATCTCATCAACTTACTCTACTGAATTAATACTGCTGTTATCTACCTTATCAAGTTACCATTGGTTATCTGCAATTGTGTAGTTTTCCTAAGAAAATAAAATGACTTCAAAACTTTCTGAGTTTCACAGATTGCTCTATAGATGTAATTAGTCAATAGATAACATTGAGTACTACCTTTGTCTATTATAAAGAATCACTATATTTTGTTAGCTTTGACAGCCTGAGGAAGTTTGCTGAAATATCATATTCCAACTGAGTATTAGTATACTGCAGTTCTCACAAACCACTGTTTTTACCTTATGGTGTTGGAACTTAGCACAGACACAAAATAACAGATGGCATAGAGATATCAGTTGTTTTTCATTCAAGAACAGTGCTACATACAGAACTCAATTATGCAAAAAAGTGGATACAGAAGTCCTTTGAACAAGGTTTATCAGCTCTACATCCATACCTTTATTATTTGAACTAAGAAAGCCTCTTCAAGGATTCTTTTTGAGATTAAATATTCCCTCTAATTATAAAGCACAGAGTGCTTTGCTCAACACTAATAACCACATAAAATAAAAGAACAATATTGGAGGCTGAGCACATGCCAGTACTGATCCCAGAATATTCCAAACACATTCCCTGAAAATATTGGTTTAAGATTTTCTTTCTGATTCTGATCTAAAGAATTATTAAATTTATGATTAACTTTATTGGATATTAGGTAGTGTTAAACAGGCTATTGAGGCAACTTCCAAAGAGAATCTTCTTAAGAAAATTAAAGGTTCAACAGACTCACCTACCCAAAAGATACAACTATGTGTTTAGCATGCTATTTTAGTTTTCTTACACATTGGCGAGTTGTTATCCCCAAGCATAAGTTTAAGCTGTATCTGATTGCCTTTGATGAATTTAATTATTAAAATTGCTAGAACTGAGTGATTTATTTTTCACTTTTAGCATAACCTGTCAAGACTGTCTGATTTTCTATCAAAGACACTTAGAAGTCATGGTTAAGAATGCCCATTGATTTTCCGGACCGTCTGGGAGAACTATATGTCTCTTAAAGTAACTTCTCACATTTACTCAAGGAGCCTTAGTTTGATTTCAAGCTATTACAGTGATGCTCACAACTCTGTCCCAGTTTATCTATCATCTGTCTATCTGTCTGTCTTTCTATCTATCTATCTATCTATCTATCTATCTATCTATCTATCTATCATCATCTATCATCTAATCTATCTTCTACCTGTCATCTATCTATCTATCATCTGCTTACCTATTTATCTGTAGTAGGTTAATGATAGTGAAATACTAAGATAGTTCATCTCAACGTAATTTTAAAAATTTACTCACAGAAAGCTTATCTGAAATATCATTCTCAATTAACATTTCTCTCAAGTAAATCATTAAAGTATGGTATGCTTAAGGTGAATTTTTGGGAAAAGGACACAGCTCTCAATTTCTCACTGATAAGCTGTTAGTCCATGTGATGAGTCAGTCCCCTTATTACTAGTGGGACAATGTCACAAAATATTTTTGTGATCTGTTCTGTCAAGGTGTAATTAAGAACATAAAAATGTCTAAGGTAAATATGTTATTATCTACAATGTGTTCACAATATCTAAAAGACCAGGAACATAGAGCAGTTTAAGAGACCTGTCCTCCATGCATTTGGGCCAAAACCCATGCTCTGAGTGTTCCAGATGCAACAACATGACACTCACCCTATTGACAGATTGAGAAGGAATCTATTTGTAAACATAAAATCATTTTAAGGTGCAACATTAGTGTATGTGACTGCTTTTGTTTAATTAGTCTCCTCAATAAGATTCACAAAAACAGAATAATACCCCCTTGATATTTAAGGGAAATTAATGCCAGTGACATTTACTAAATTTCTAATATGTTCTAGGAATTTTAAATTGGATTGAGTGAAGTCAAAATACAGTAATATAATACTAGGGCCTGAAATTGAACTCCTCCTAACTGATAAATTATTATGTATTTAAGGTAAGAAAGATACGTCTCTAGGACTCAAAGTGTGTTGAGACAGAATACTCTGAGGTATGTATGTGGGTGTGCATGTATTATAACTTATTGTAGAAGTATACTAGTTATTTAGGGAAGAGATTATAGTATGTGATGGTAAGAGGAATGATGAATAATGGTGCTTAAATTAATATCATTAACATAATATCATGCTATATTATAAAATATAGTAATAGACAGTGGATAATATCATTGAAAAGAAAAAAAGTAGAGACCTGCATAGCAAGAAACTGGAAATTTTAAATTCTGATGTTATGTGGGAACTGAGGGTAAGTCATGGAAATAGCCATGGATAAGCGAAGAAGCCTGGGATGAAGGTCTTCACTTGAAAAGTAGAAATCAGACTTAATATGTTCAATAATCTACCTATTGGATTTCTTGCAGGTGCTCACAAAATTTCAACCAACTCTCTGGAAAAATTAGTCTAGGAATACACTTCATAGTCCTTCAAAAAAAAAAAAAGCAAAATACTATCAACACAGCATTATTGCTAATGAGAAAATAATTATCAAGAATTTAAAACAAAAGTGAAGAGGTTATAATAACCAAAAATAAAAGACAAATCATATTTGTCCAATACTAATTTTGAAAGGAAAAAAAGAATATAAAAAGTTTCAAAACAAGAATTATAACATATCTACAATAGCTAAGATTTGGAAACAGCCCAAGTGCCCATCAGTAGGGTGGATAAAAAAGCTGTGGTACATTTACACAATGGAATACTACCGTATGCAGCTGTAAAAAAAGGAGCTCTTACCTTTTGTGACATCATGGATGGACCTGGAGAGTATTATGCTAAGTGAAATAAGACAATTAGAGAAAGACAAATATCACATTATCTCACTTATCTGTGGAATGTAATGAGCATAATAAACTGACAAAACAAAATAGGTCCAGAGGCATGGATGCATGGAATAGAATGACAGATCTTAGAGGGGACGGGTGTTGAGGGGATGGGAAGAGATTAATCAAAGCACATTTATGCATTAATGCATAACCTCTAGACACAGACAATAGTGTGGGGAAGGCCTGGAGAGGGGCAGTGGTTCAGTGGAGGGAAGCAAAGGTGGGGGGATGAGGACAACTGTAACACTGACAACAGTAAATAAAAGAAGAATTATAAAAAAGGCTACCAAACATTCAAAGGATGAAAGTTGAGAATCAATAAGCTCAAATCAATAAATTCATTCATTCAAACACTCCCAGTCTCATGTCTTTGTCATCACTTACTAAACACTTGTTTTCTCTTTCACTTCCTTTCCTCTGACAGTATTCATGAAAACAGAATGACAGGGAAGGACATGAGGGAGGACAGTAAGGGATCCTGCTCGCCAACCTGGTCACCACACACTCCTCATCCATGTCAACTTGTACCCCTCTTTTTGTTCACAACTTTGAATTTTTTCACACCTACTCATGCCACTCTTTTTTACTAATATTCTATGAGTTTTCTCTTCTTTACTCTTATTATTTTACTCATAACTCCCACCTCCCAATTTCTCAGTGAAACTTACAATTTTAGCATGAAGACAATATTAGCATAAGAAAAAGGAGGAAATATGGAGGCATAGTTCCAATTAAGCATAAAATTATAGAAAGTTGCAATTCCATTATAAATTATGTATACTGATTTACTATAGTTACAATGAATGTTGGTCCAAAGTAGTACTATCTCTCTTCGAGATAGAGCTCATTTCAATTTTTATGAAATATTCTCACTATTGTCATTGTATAGATGACTTTTTTTGCATGGTACTAGCCGGCAAAGCCATTTAGGAATATAGAGGACAGGTTGTCTTTTGTCCTCTTTCCATAGGGTGTATTATTGTGTCCTCAGATTCAGAATGGAGAATTGTAGAGAGGGATAAAGAATAAGAATGCAAAATTAGGGTCAAATACTATAAAAGGAAGAAGAATATTTGAGGATTTATATTTACCTTATGAAATGGATAAGAAAAAAGAGCTGATGGAAAAAAAATCAAGTAAAGTAGCACAATTATGACACCACAACTCAGCTGCTGCTTTAAAGTTTAATTGGAACATAAAAAGAGCTGATGGAAAAAAAATCAAGTAAAGTAGCATAATTATGACACCACAACTCAGCTGCTTTAAAGTTTAATTGGAACACAAGCAACTTAATAGAAACCGAGACACCAGGGCAGCAAAGGTTGGATTGTGACATGTTGGGGATAGAAAGCCTGCTGGTGCTGCCTGTGGTGACAGCAGTGTGGCAGCTCTCACATGATCCCGTGTAGCAGTTTGACACCAAGGTAGGCATGTTATAGATAGGAAGAAGCTAAAACATAGCAGAGTGATCCACAGAAAACTAAATATTAATGAAGGGAATGAATAAGTACACACTTTATATATCCTAGCTTGAATGCCATATGTTAGCTGGAAAGAGGAATAGATGGAGCAGAGTTTTAAGACACTTCAGAAAGAGGGGATGTATCTGTCTCTCCTCTCAGAATTGAAATTTATGTTCTATAATGATTTTGCTAATAAAAATGAGACGCATTTCAGAACAGATCACTTTAGAATAACGATTTTCAATAGTTTCTCTACCATGACATTTGGATAATACTCTCATGCACAACACAATCCCATGTACTCTCTAATTAGGGTTATAAAACATTTCATGCTGCATGTGGGTCCTGGGCTGATAGCATTAACTCCACCCACTGCCCCCCCGCCCCATTTTAAAGAAAATATATCCAAGGCAAAACCTTAAATTTTCTCTTGTTTCTTTAAATTTATATTTTTTTAAAAAGTCAAAATGTTTCTACTTTATAATAAGAGGACATTACTCATCACATGTACCTGTAATTCTCTGCCTAGTTTTAACGTTTCTTTGTATCTGTCCATATAACTCTCTGACTTCCAATGTCATTACAAATCTTTAGGTTCTCTGTTCACATAGTTTTCTCTAATTCCACTAGCAGCTTTCAGTTGCTTGTTCCATCTATATCGGTTAGGAATACTTACAGGAAAGTAATGGGAATAATGGAACTTTCCTGAAATATCAGGACAGGCTAGTTGCAGTGAAATAAAAATACACTTGCAAAGACAATAAAATCAATATGCCTAGGGAAAATTCTTACTGGTGAATAAACTAAAGGCAAATAAAAATATAAGGTGGAAAGCATATATACTTTTTAACCTTGACAATTGACAAAATGTGACTAATGTGTTTTCAACATGGCTAGAATTGCATAGTGTTAGCACTATGATTGGAGAGACTAAATATAACATTATGTTAGTCTGCTGGCAATAGCTATTCAAAACACATCCTGTTAACTCCTGAGTAGTTGTTCCAATAGGAAAGATACAGATAATGTGAATAATGGATTACTTCTTTCAAAATAGCTTCCATGTATATTGCATTTTATCAGAGATAGGACTACATACAGGCACTTACACATTGTCTATATGATTAGCTACATAGGACCACACCAGGTGGCAGAGACCTCAAACAGTGACTCTCCAAGTGGATCATGAATATTTCATAAAATCACAGAATTCTCAGAGTTGGAAGAAAAATTAAATATCAGCAGTTCAACAACCCCATGTGTGCCCAAATTCCTGCTACTATTTCCTAACATTCAGTTTTTTCTGTATCATAAAACTAAAATTATAGCTCCAAATTTCATATCTATGACAAAATATTTACCTTGCTATGTCTTATGTAAAGTACACTATTATAAAGGATCAGGTGTGTGTTTTTTTCCTGTAATATAGTGTAATTAAGAGCCCTCAGGTTTGAATCCAGGCTTTATCACTTGCTAGACATATGACTATGAAATATGTGAACTTAACTTCTATTAAGCTTCACTTTTCATACCTGTACAATGAGGATAATAATAGTGCTTAACTCATTAGTTTGCTTTGAAAATAAATGAGATGACATATATAAAGCACTTAATGAAGTCCCTTGCTTTCATTTGTTAGCCACTGTAAACTCTGTAGAGCACTAGTCCTGAGAGACTAATTTACTAGAACATAAACTCCATGAGAACAGGTACTTGTTCATGTTTGTCTACTATGATAATTCATTAACTATATCTTGAATAAATTAAATTATATAAAAACAGTTTCATAGCAAAATTTGTTTGGAACATGCTGCAGGTTCTATTCTCCTCCTGGGAATCCATGCTATGCTTCGACGAACAAACGGTGCTAAGAAGTACTATAAACAAGTACAGGCAACAAAACCTGTTGACATTTGTTAAGCATTTTCCAAAAATTGTAACTACTTTTATTTTTGAGTTTCTGCTAATGTCAAGAACTGTGTACAGCACACATTGAAAAAATTATCTCTTTGAAATGTTATTTATATTTTAAATGGTGATGGAAAGCGACATGACTTGGGATGGTGAGCACACAATACAATATATAGATGATGCATTATAGGATTGCACACCTGAAACCCATGTCATTTTATTAACCACAATAAGTTCAATTTAAACATAAATAAAAAGATCAAAGATTGAAAATAATTTATAGTAAGGGTACTAGATACAGATAGATATTAACCTACAAATTTTATTTGTAAGATACATCAAATTGTACTTTGTTATGTAGAGTAATATGGTTAATAATTCAATTAATTGTTAGATAAAGTACTAAAAAAATCAAACTTCTAGTATTGACTTATTCCATATATGGAATCAAACACACACACACACATATACACACACACAGCTAGAGAATACAGGAGCAAGAGATTCTTAGTCATTTCTGTGAAGGATTATGGGAATATGAATACAAGTATAAGAGCACACAATGAATTAGGCTTTATCATCAGTATTTTTTTCCAGCTACCATCTGGTCTTTCAGTATGAAATAGGTAGTGTTAATATATTTAACTTTTTTTATTGGGGTCATATAACCAGGAATTTTTTATTATAATGCATGTACTTCCTGTTCTGCTCTTTAATATATCTATTTAAAGTAATTTGGAAATGTCACATACTTCAGTAGAAATTTCAGGATATAGAATAATAATAGAGAAGATATACTCTTCTTTAGAAAGGTCATCTCTTGGGGATTACTTAAATCCTTCATGAAATATAAAGATCTTATCATTTTTTGAAAGAAAAGAAACAGTATTTTCATGTTGGTACTTAGACAACAATATTTTTTTTAATATATTTTATTGATTTTTTACAGAGAGAAAGGGAGAGGGATAGAGAATTAGAAACATTGATGAGAGAGAAACATCAATTCAGCTGCCTCCTGCACACTCCCCACTGGGGATGTGCCCGCAACCAAGGTATATGCCCTTGACCGGAATCGAACCTGGGACCCTTCAGTCCGCAGGCCGAAGCTCTATCCACTGAGCCAAACCAGTTAGGGCATAGACAACAATATTTTTAAGTACTATCTTGTCCAGACTATTTATCAAACAGAATACTTGTCAAATTTCAACATCAGCTTGATAATTTACCTTAATAGTCCCTACTACCTCCTTTCTTTTTTGATTTAAGTGCTAAGATTGAAAGTAACAAAGTTTAGTCATCTATGGCTTTACTGTTTAAATTATTTGGCAATTTTACATCCTGTAAATGCTGCAGAAAAAAATGACATTTTTTTCATGAGAAAAGTAAATGATATCTGTGAGAATATTTCCAAACATATAACTTAAAATAATAGTTAATAATTTTTTCCTTTGAATGTTTATAAGGAAAAAAAAGTGAAATTCCTATATCAGCTAAGACTAAAAGGTACTTATTTTTCCTTATTTCTGCAAGAAAAAGAACATAGTTAATTTAACTCAGTTTTATAATAAACTCTTAAAATAAAAAGTAAACTTTCAAATGTCTTTGTTCATTTTATACACTGGGACTTCGCTAAATCACTGCGCATCATACCATAGAGTTCAGTATTAGACTCTTGGATCCCATCCAAAGTTTGAAATACAAAATGAGATTTGTTATATATGGGCTTTTCATCATGGACTCAGAAAATGTGTAATTGTGTGATGTATAAAAGAGGAAGTTAGTCTTAAATATAATCATTCTGTCAACAGCAAAACTAAGAGTTGCTACAGCAGTTGAGGTATACACAGTTATAGCAAAACTGCTTCTAGTGACCATGATTTAAAAAAATTACACAGTTCAAATCCCTGGTGTGCTCATAAGCAAAGAAGAGAAAGGGGATTAATACCCATGGCAATCACTAGGAGTTTGATATTAGGAGGTAACTAAAGTTGTTAAAATGTCCACTGTGAAATTAAATCTTTATTTTTATTCAAAAGAAATAGATAACAGATGGATGAAAATTTACCAAAATTACCAGAGGAAATTCATGGCAATTTTCTGTTTAACTATTTAGTCAGAGTTTTAAAGATAATTTAAAAAATATCACAGTTGCTTCCTCCTATGAGTGAATAATTACTTAAAGCCCCATGTTTATTAAAACAAAGTTGACAGAACAACTTACTAATTATTTACTGGTATATACTATCATAGCTGGTAGCAATAATTTATGCTTGAATTTATTACACATTACAACAGTGCTGTGTAGTGAGTTTCATTTGTATAATAATTTTCACTCTGGAAGGGAATATTCTGTCATAATATTCTCATAATTTATTGGTTCATTTTTCATAGTTGCTAGAGACCTGAGTTCTCCAGCAATCATATACTTATTTGTACTATGCTAAAAGATGCCATGTAATGAGCATAGCTATATCAATTGTGTCATTTTTGATATGTCAGAGAAATTAAATTTTTAGCTCAACTCTAAGAAATGAATTGTGAGATAAAAATAGCTTCCAGAATTGTTCTGATGATTCTGAGCCATGCATGAAGTGATTAATGACATGGCAATATGCCTTGACTATTGTAATCACTTACATATTTAATATTGGCATAGAAAAATGAATGATGTCTTAAAATTGCATACCTCTTTTACCAGTAACTGAATTACTCAACTTGAATTTTATTTGCCCCTTTAGTT
>NW_005369060.1:598951-601978 GCF_000412655.1 Myotis brandtii | reverse complement strand
TACACTAGGAAAGTTACCTCTGATGAAAATATGTTCACATCTTATTAACCATATTTTGTATTTCCCTAGTGATATGATATGATATATTCTTTTAAAAATATGCATTATGAAGCAAGCCTCTAGAACTGAAAGTATTAAGGCATGCATTTTATATGATATATTCTTTTAAAAATATGCATTATGAAGCATATTTTTCAAATTTTATCCAAGTTATCTATAAATGGATATAAATTATTCAAAAACACCTAACAACTATTTATCCACTTTATGAACTTTTACTTCTAGAAGGTCCCCTCATTACCTACTTAGGTTCTCATCCTAAAATACTTCATATTGAATAATCAGTTCTACATTTTATGCACTTAAATCACAGTTAATAAATAATATGTATAATGAATTTTTCACAACTATAACTTTTTTCCTAATTTGTTCTTATATTCTAGGGCCCATGTTTGTCCTTGTTGACTATTTCGTTTATTGTAGTTTGTATATTCCTACTTTAAAAAGGTGTATAGTAAAAGTAGAGAACTTAGCCTTGTTCAAAGACAAGTCTGGCCTTTCTTGTCAGCATCTGGGAGGCAATCTGTGTCATGCCTGATAGAAAGGGTTTTGTCCAGGTTGTGAGCTGGCCACACCTGACAGTCTTGGTCAGGTTGGATACACCAAAGAGACAAACCATGTGATTTAGAGTGGGGTCTTTAGTTCACACAGTGTTATTTGTCCTGGAGACTGAGTTCAACTATGTGAGTAATCACTCAGTCCATCATGCTTATATAATGAAGCTTCAATAACACCTCTAACCACTGAAGCCTGGATAAGTTTCTCTGGTTGACAATACTCCATGCATATTGTCACCCATCAGTCTGGGAGGGTAACGCTTACCAATTCCTTGGGTGAGACAATGGAGCTTCATATTTGGGACCCTCTGTGTCTCCTCCTCTGTTTTCCCTGTAATTAACTGTAACTTTGACTATAGTAGCTTTCAGTTAGCTCTAAAAGTGCTAGTGAATTACTGAACCTAAGGGTGGTTTTGAGGACCCCTTGAACCAACCCTTGCAGTTGGTATCAAAGTAAAGGTAGTCCACTTATTTTGTTCATTAGATCCCACATAGGACCAGAGGCATGGAAATATGGAACAAACTGACAGATCTCAGAGGGAAGGAGAGCTAGGCAGACTGGAAGAGATTATGCAAAGAACGTATATGCATATACACACAGTCTATGGACATAGACAAAAATGTGGTGATGTTGACTATTTAGTTCATTCTAGTTTTTATCTTCCTCTTTTAAAAAGCTGTATAGTAAAAGTAGAGAACTTAGTCTTGCCCAAAGACAAGTCTGTCCTTCCCTGTCAGCATCTGGGAGGACATCTGTAAACACTGTCAAAACTAAATTAAAAGAAAATAAAGGCAATCTACAGAGAACTGGGTCTTCAAACTGCTGATTGAGTAACTCCCAGGCAGAAGTGCTCAAATGACACTGTAATGAAAAGGCAAATACATAAATACACACACGCAAACACACACATATGCAAAACACTCAAATACATAGCACAGAAACTCAGTCAAAACATAAAAAAGAACATAAACAGACCAAATCATAAATCAACAAATATGTTTCAATAACTTACTGTCAGTGCCATGTGTACTTCCTCTCATACTCTTTCACTACAAATGGATTTTAATAGTTAATTACAATCTTGGTGCAAAACAATTGTAAATACAAGATCAAAACACCCTTAAATATAAAGCCTCTAGAACTGAAAGTATTAAGGCATGCATTTGATGTCTTGATGCAAAGGAAATTTAAAACCAAAGCATAAAAAATGCTCTTAAATATAGCTTTTTGTAATCTTTTCATTTTTTGAAACCACAAAGGGTGGTTCCTTTCATCAGTTCTCTTACCTAATTACAATATTATTCCTATAAATGCCATTCACATTTTTCAACACCATCATTAAAATGCAGTATTTGGAATTCCTAATTATAAATTTAGCTTGTTTAGTATGGAGCAAAACCAAATTTCTAAAATTTGATCAGAGTCAAATAGTATGTTCACTATTATATGGTGAAGATCATTTTGTGAAAAGAATTTGAGGGAGAATTAAGATAGATGAATTCTATTACTCTGCATCCATTTATATTCTGCTACATCATCTACAGCAGTGCCTTTGATCAAACCAGTGTCCATTAGAATCAACCAGGGTTTTTCAGTGCCCAGAGTAGGCAGAGTGAGTAGGATTCTGGGTTTCTGCATTTTCACAAGCTCTCTAAATGACTCTATTGCATAGCAAAGTTTAAAAACTACTAAGTTAAAATTTTTTTAGAGCACTGGACCTAGCACACTATTTTACACTCAATAAATATTGTGGAATTATAATCTAAAAATTATATTTTTTGTGATTTTTGTCAAGTAACATGTGTATTAGCTTATTTCTATGACAATCACTTTTGACAGAATGTTTTTCTGAATTCATTAACAGAAATGAACCCTTGCTAGTTTTTCCTGAATGTTTTAATGTTTCATTTGACAATATTTAAATTAGAGTTTTTTAAGCAGAATCTTCTTTGATATAATTTTTATGAGTGTGAAAATTTAGTTTTTACACATTTTAAAATAAGGAAGGAATAAGTGTAAGAAAACTGCCATAAAATATTTTAATGTAACAATGAATGTTTATATTTGTTTTATTAATATAAAACTACTAGAGGCCCGGTGCACAAAAATTTGTGCACTCGGCGGGGAGAGGGGGTCCCTCAGCCAGGCCTGTGCCCTCTCGCAGTCTGGGACCCCTCGGGAGATAATGACCTGCTGGCTTAGGCCTGCTCCCAGGTGGCAGAGGGCAGGCCCAATCCCTAGGTGCAGCCCCTGGTCGGGCTCAGAGCAGGGCTGATTGGGGAGTTGGGGCGCCGCCCCCTGTCATGCACAGAGCAGGGCGGATCAGGAGGTTGGGATGCCACCCTCTGTCACGCACAGAAAAGGGCCGATCAGGGGGTTGGGGCGCTGCCCCCTGTCATGCACAGGGGT
>NW_005369060.1:589897-598598 GCF_000412655.1 Myotis brandtii | reverse complement strand
TGGGCCAGCTTTAGCTCTGAGGCTTGGCTCCAGCTCTGAGGCCTCGGCTGCTGAAAGCAGGTATCTGGTTTGTTTGGGTTCTATAATTGTAACACTGTTGCGGTCCTGCTCACTCCAGCTCTGAGATCCCGGCTGGCTGAAAGCAGGGATCTGCGTTTGTTCTATAATTGAAACAATGTTGCGGTCCTGCTGGCTGAAGCCCGGCTGGCTGAAAGCAGGTTTCTGGGGTTTTGTTTAGCTTCTATATTTGTAACATTGTTTCTTAGAGTGTAAGCTCAGAGGCCGGCAAGGCAGGCGGGGAACGTTCACTTCCTCTGTCACTGAAGCAAGCAAGCCTCCTGTTCGCTTCAAGCTGCTTGGCTGCCGGCCGCCATCTTGGTTGGCAGTTAATTTGCATATTGCCCTGATTAGCCAATGGGAAGGGTAGCGGAGGTACGGCTAATTACCATGTTTCTCTATTATTAGATAGGATACCTTACATCATTGTTACAATAATATAATAAGAATTGAAATAAGAAATTGGAATTAGAGCTAGGTCCTTGAAATTTAACATGTTTCTTATAAAAGTGAAGTGTTTGATTCAGTTGACTGGAAAAATATGGTAATGCCATTTTATTTTTTCACATTAAAAATCTGTTTTATGGCCAGTATCTACTCACTTCTAAGCCAGTGATCAGTGTCTTAACCATATGTGCCACTGGTTATAGGGTTAGAAAAACAGCATGATTTTGTAAAGTCCAGATGTGGTATCCTGAAAGTGATGAGATAGTTATATTCTTTTTAAAGGTTCTAGGAAAAGCTTTTTATTCTCTGAGTCCTGCCATTATTTTCAAAGAACACCAACTTTTTGTCCAAAGAAAATTAAATTATCACATGATAGAATTATTGTTTTAAATCTTTGGAATGAATAGTATTCATATTTAAAATGCAAAGAAATTTAAAATATTTGCTGTACTCATGAATATTACTTGTGAAATTATTTTATAATAGAAAAGAATATGGAGGATAAATTCTAAGTGTGAAAATACCAATATCATCTAAAAATAATTCTAGCTATGAATACTCAAATTTAAAGATCTATGAATGCAAATACATTGTACTTGAAGATTATGAATAATCTCTATTAAATATTACCAAAGAAATGAAAATCAAGAGTGAGAAATTTAGACAGTTGATGGCAGAGGAGGAAAATAGAGTTATTTTAAAAGAGCCCTCAATAAAAATATAAAAATGAAGTGAAATATCATGAGGTTCAAAAAATAATTTCTCTGTACATGAGGAGTAAGGAAACCAAGCTACTTGTAAGAAAGGTGAAGCTATTTGGGGAGATCTGGAGTTATAGAAATATATACATTGGAGATAGATTTAGAGATATATTGCCCAAAAAGTTTAACAATGCTGATAAGGTTGAATAAAGGTTACATAAACCTTAAAACTGCAAGATCAACCTCCTCTGCATTTCTGACTCTAATAAGAGAATGAGAAGGTGGAAGTCATGTATTGAGAAAGACTTCTTGAAGGTCAGACACTGACTCAAAATCCCTTTCAGCAAATACATTCTCTGCAAAATAAAAACAATTCAAATAGATTTTAAGCTTCCCGAAAAAGAGTTTGAAATTTTTTTTCAATTATAAATAATAGACACTAATTACCTACTACCCATCATTATGAATTGAATATATGTATAATATCATTTACATGATTTTAATTAGTTAGTTGATTTTATAATATTTTATTTCAAGTTTTATAAAATGTACAAAGGGCTTAATACCTTAATTTATAATCTTGATCTCCCTTGTTCTGTCTGTCCCATAAAAATTTAAGTTGGTGTACTATAAATTGTTCTACCATGGGAGATTTCAGGAACCTAACCCTCCTAGTAGAAAACAGTCTTAGTAGAAAACAGTCTATTAAATGTTTAATAAATTTAATAAATCACCTGTCAGTAAAATAATAAAGTGAAATAGATATCTGAATTATTGACGGGTGTCAAACCCCACTTCTGAAATTTTGAATCACCAAGACAAATATTTAAATTGATGAAGAGAGCCCAGAAGGGCACAAATATCTCACAAATTAAGACATGTAAGCTCATCTATTCTGTCTATGTACACATATGTCTAGTTGGGTTACATAAGAATGCTATATGCCCATTAAATATACTAAATAGCTTTTAATTATGATAAAGTTTAAAGTGAGACACCTGGGTTGGAATTCTAGCATTGCCCTTTGTTAGCTGCAAAAATTTTATGAGTTATTTATCCTTTATTACTTTTATTTATTTTTTATTTTTTTAATTTCTTTTTTAAAAATATATTTTATTGATTTTTTACAGAGAGGAATGGAGAGGGATAGAGAGTTAGAAACATCGATGAGAGAGAAACATCGATCAGCCGCCTCCTGCACATTCCCCACCGGGTATGTGCCCGCAACCAAGGCACATGTCCTTAGCCGGAATCGAACCTGGGACCCCTAAGACCGCAGGCTGACGCTCTATCCACTGATCCAAACCGGTTAGGGCTATCCTTTACTACTTTTAGGTTTTCTGCTTAAACATAACTGCAATGCAATAAGAATAGCAAAAAATATTTTAGCTAAAATGGTGTACTAATATTAATGGCTGTCATTGATTTGATACTTACCATATATCAGGCAGATTAAACCCTTGCAACAACACTGAGTTAGACATTATGAAATCCATTTAATACACAAGGAAGCTGAAGAGTAAAAGCCTAACTTCCAAGCACATAACTGCTATTAAGGATAATAATACCTTTTTTTGCCTGGGTTCTAGCCAGTTTTGAATATATTATAAAAATGTGTGCAGGATCTTTGCAAATTAAATTGCTAACTGTGAAGTATTAGTTATTATAGTATTGTATTCAGATATAAACTATTCAAAGAAAGAGGAGATGTTCTAATCCCTCAATCATAAATAAATAGCATAGAAGGATTATAGAATTTAAGAATCAGAAATGAAACAAAGCTACCAAGACCAATTAGGCCTCTGTATTCTTTAAGTTCTAAAATGAGACACAGGTAGTAAAATGAATTGCCTAACAGCATGCAGTCGGCAGCTGCGCATTTGGGATGAGAACTGAATTTCTTAGAGTCCTAAGTTTATGTTTTCTAGATCTAAAGGAAGCTGCACTTTGAATATCTGATTTTACATGGATAATCTTCCATCAATTATCGACAGATGGAAGAGAATAACATTCAAATCCTAAGCAATCCTTTGATTATTAAGGTAAACATAGTTTGATATTAAAACTAAGTGCAATACATATTATTTCACTGTGACATCTAAAGGAAAAATAAGCTCATTTTTCAAAGTATTTTAAGTGAGAATGAAGTATCATTGCATCAGCCCAGCTGTTTGTAATGTGGACAGAACTTCAAACACTAGAGGCAGAGAGGAGACAGAGGATATGTAATCTGGAAGCCAATCACTTCATAGCAAAAGACATAAATTGCTTATTGGGAATTGCTAAATCCAGAACAATATTGGAAAAGAATCAAGCCAGTTATGGAACTATTGTAGGAGTACAAAATATAAACAAAGTTTAAAAAGGAAATGAATGTGATGGGCAAACATTGACAACACACTCAGCTAAGTAAAAAGCATAATCCAGAAATAAAGGAACATTTATACGTACTCTATGAAATAAGATAGCTTGCTAGGAAATTCTGTCAAATAAGCGTTTATAGATGAGCAGTTAAAACAACAAAACAGGATACAAAGAGAAATTGAACTCTATGGAAACAAAATCATACACAAAACAACCTATAATAAAATAAACAAATTAGAAACAAGAAAGGAAAAATACATGTGGCTGAAGTTGAGTAACTAACATATTAAGTGAGAAGAAAATAGGACCAGGGTACATGTCCATAGGAAAACAGGTGACTACAAATTAGAAAGAAACTAATAAATAGGGATGTTACACACTGTCCAATATAAAAATAAAGCATTCCTGAGGCAGTAGTCTGAACAAATGAAATAGAAATTACTTAAATTATAATAACTTTTTTTCCTAAAATAAAGAATCTACCATATTCCAAGAAAAGAAATTACGTGGAATGTTCAAACACTGGTACATATTATGGTTAGGTTATTGCACTTCAAGGATAATGATGTAGTTCTTCAGCAAACCAGGGAGACAATACATTCCCTAGAGTAAGTGTTGGCAGCAACAATACAGATAAATCCATTCTAAACATTTTCACAGTAACAATCAATGGTGCAATGTTTACATATGGAGCAATATATCTGGTCAAAATGTCATTAAACTACAAAAATGGGAATAAAGGATTCTCAAATGTACATAATATTCAAAATTAGAATTATAATACATTTTATCTCCATATTGTGGGGTGGTAGCAAATTATAATAAAACCCAGTCAATTAGGGATGAATCAAAAAGACATTGGGAATGGAGAAGCTAAGTAGAAAAGATTGCTGGTGGGCACCAAATTGATGTGACATAGATATTAGATTAATACTAAATTTTAAAGTAATGATTATAAATCAGAATGTAAATTAGATAAACTTTTACAATATAAAAGTGATAATAAAACTAACAAAAATAAGGAGGTTAATGAAAGGGGACTGAAGAAAAAATAAGAAGTCTTAAGTTCATGAATATATTAGAAATTTTTGTATATTGTTAAACATGTTTCTAGCTTTTTAATTTTTCTCATAATTAATTGCATTAATTAATTATTTTAACCTAGAGAAATATTTTATGAGATAAATCCTATTATAGTTAAAAATAATTATAAAAACTAAAAAATTAAATGAGGTATTTTATGTTTACATTAAAAAATTTAAATTTACTTAAATTTTAATTTAATATACTTAGTATAGCATGTGTAATATGATCTTTTTTGAGATGAAAATATGTGTCGTTTTATCTTACCAGCTCTATGGAGGTATAACTAACAAAAAATAAACTGCATGTATTTGAAGTATATATTTGATAAGTTTTAATACTATTTTGACAAGCCTGGTGATATGAAATCATCACCAGAACCAAGGTAAAGAACATATGCATCACCCACATGTTCCTCCACCTAATCATCCAGTCAAAAATTATTGCTGCCCTGAAATTTTTTCAGATCAATTCTACTTAATTAAAGGTTCCGATTTTATATTGTGTTCCCGCCATGTTATTTGCCGTAGGATTTGATACGTCTGGTGAGTGAAGGTGATAAGAATGAGAATGGTAGTTGGTACCATCATGACTGTAGAAAGTCTATTTGTTTCTCCTCTAAGATTAGAAAATGAAGAAAAACAGGTAGGGAAATGGAATACACTACAAAAGCACTGATCCTTTTCAATAATCTGCAGATCTTTGCTCTTGCTCCTCCATTATCTTGTTGATTGGGCACAAATTTTACTCATATAAATATGTACCAAGTTGTTTTGTTTATTATGTAAATGATGCTCATTTTAACTCTGTGGGTTTTCTCTGCTAGAATTATGTTATATTAAGTTTAGGTTAAGCAAATTCTAAAAATATTTAATTATATTCATTTCCAATTATGATCTAAGGAAATAAAATAAGTACAGGGTGAATGTAATATGATGGAAATTAGTTTGGAAAGCATTCAATTTCCAACTATGTGTTTTATTTGGGATCTTTATTTGTGTGTACAATTCAAATTTCAAGTTTACTTAGCATAATATGGAAAATGTTAAACAACTCCTTTATCTACTGTATAACCATCTTTGATTATAATAGATAAAAGTACTGAGGTTTTATTCTATACATACTTACAAGGGCAGGGGACCTATGTTTTAGACATCTGCATTCTTGTGAAACAAAATTCAGAGATTCACTAGATAAATATGGAGATCAGAGAGATTATGAGAAAAAGGAAAACTGTAAATAAAACTTTCAAAGTTAAAGATAGATTAAAATATTTCTAATAGGTACCGTCGGAGAAAGTAGCAGTGCCTAGTTGTTCTTGCTCTTGTAGTTAGCTCATGCTAGCAGTTAAACAAGAGCTCTCCTGTATATGTGGCATGAAGATGAAAGTCTTTGAAACTAAATATTCCCTGGGCCACCTTGATAATCAGTCTCTAGTTTCTAAGTTTGATTGAGTGCACTCATCCTATCATATCCTTTGGGCTCTGCAATTAAAAAGCATGGTTTATTTTACAATCTTCTCATTATAGACTTAAATATGTAAATCTCCTACAAAATCTGGCAGCACAAAGTGAAAAATGACACTAAACTAGAAATTCTAGGCCCCGTTCTGCCACCAACAGGTATGTGATTTAGTTAAATGTTTCACCTCTCAAAACTACAATATCATTCTCTATAAAAATCTTTGGAAGTAAGGGTGAAGTAAAATAATGTACTTGAAGGAGTTTTTAAAAATTATTATACTCCACAACTATAATTGTAATAATTCTATCAGAGCTCACAGTCTTCCAATAAAAATTTAAAAATTCCCTTTATTATTTTTCCAATATTTGCTATTTAAAAATATTTAAGATCTTCTTAAATTTATTTAAACATTTATTTCTCCCTGTGCACATATTATTAAGCAAAATAAACTAATATCCATTTCTTTCTGTTTTTAATCTTACAACATGGATCTACTAAAAATTTTTCCATAATTCAAGTCATAAATAAAATTTTCTAGCAAATATCATCAGGTTAACATTGCTTAATCAGGTATTCAATTTAATTTAACCTTCATTTAATAGATAAATAAAATAGAATAGTAGAGAGCACTTTAGTAGTCCTATAGATCAGTTCACAGTATCCACATAAATCAAGTTGGCACTACAACCATTTTGTTTTAACTTATACATAAGGTTATTCTCTTCTCTGGAATAAGCATTAAAGCAATATTATATTTTAGAAATGTACAAATAAAATAATTAGATATCCTAATAAATTTTGCTGTTGTAATATGCTATGGTTTTTCTAAGGTCACTATCATGAAAAACAGACATAAATACAGTTGACTTTAATTTAACCATTATTTACATACTAGAGGCCTGGTGCACAAAATTTGGCCTGCACCCTCTCTCAGTCTGGGAGCCCTTGGGGGATGTACGACTGCTAGCTTAGGCCCACTCCTCACGTGGAGCGGGCCTAAGCCAGCAGTCGGACATCCTTAGTGCTGCTGCGGAGGCAGGAGAGGCTCCCACCACTGCTGCTGCACTCACCAGCTGTGAGCCCGGCTTCTGGCTGAGAGGTGCTCCCCTTGTGGGAGCACACTGACCACCAGGGAGCTCCTGCATTGAGTGTCTGTCCCTGGTGGTCAGTGTACATCATAGCTACCCGTTGTTCCGCTGTTTGGTTGATTTGCATATTAGCCTTTTATTATATAGGATGTGTCTTATGAATTAGTTTACCTGAACCTTTTCTACTTCCTTTGGTAATTATAAAGTCTTTTAACACATTAAGTGATCTCTTTGGCCCTCAGATTTCCAATCTTTAATATTTAATCAATATATACTTTTCTCTAGCTAAACATATATGAGCAAACATTTTAAGTTCTATCAGTAATGCAAACTTAAGGAAAAAAAATCTAACATGCTGACTAGACTTCAGAATTATTTTGCTATGATCGATGTGATACAATGAGTACTAATTGTGTAACATTAAATTCCATTTTTTTCTTCTAAGGCAGTGCATTCAGTTTTCCCTGTTGGATATACTTGCTGAGTCCAGTTAGGCATGAATAGAATTTTGAACTCAGTCTCTCAGGGAAGAGGACAGCATTAGTAAGAGGCAGTCAGTCCACTCTTCAGCTAAGCCACAGAGGGAGCATACTGTAACTTGATCACCACATATCTCTGTAGCCACAGGTGTGCCTTTTCTGTCTTCAATTTTCACTCTAGCAATATTGAGTTGGCCTCTTGTTACCTATATACAGAATGCCATTTCTGACTCTGAGCCTTTAATAATGCTGGTTTCTCTAACCCCTATGCCTTTCCCAACAAACTAAGTCTTTCAAAACTCAGCTTAGACCTCACACTAAGGATGATTTCTGATTTCTTCTTTCTACTAGGGAAGACTGAATCTCCCTTCATTAATGTTCTTCATTAATTACAAAGCCCCTGTAGAATCTTTGCTCTTACTGATTAGCGTGGAAATGATTCATGACTATTTCTGACTACCCAGCCAGTTTTCTAATTCTTAAGTATAGGTATCAGACCTTAATAACCTTTATGTGGACCCTACATATGTATCTAGCAGGTATTGGAAAATAAACCCTACATATATAGTTAGTGGATATTGGGAAAAATTCATCTCTGGAACTCCCAACACACTGTTTTGAAACACGTTTTGTTGGAATATTCTATGGGGAAGAAATAATTTTTAGGTTCAGTAAAACTACACAACTGAACTCAATTTCAGTTTTCTTCAATAAAGAAATAATGCCAAGTTGCTAAGTTGACTATATGCTGTTTTCATCAGTACTTTCCTGAATTATGTCCTAAGCATTAGCTTTTTAGGCATTTTTGTGTTAGTTATCTTTTAAACATTAAGATACCTTTGTTTTTTTTAATCTCCATGTGTACATCACTGTGTTCAATTAATGGTATATATGATAAGGTCAGAGAAAAAATACAAATGTGAAATAGTGAAAAATCAAATCTATATATATAAAAGCCAAGTGACCAGAATGATGGAATGACCGGAATGACCAGTTGCTATGATGTGCACTGTGGTGG
>NW_005369060.1:589511-589858 GCF_000412655.1 Myotis brandtii | reverse complement strand
GGTGTGACCAACCGGCTAACCTCCCACATTCCCTCCCCGCTGTTGGCCTGGCCCCAATCAACCCCCATCAGGGCAAGCCGGCTGGACCCCACATGTGCACAAATTCATGCACCAGGCCTCTAGTATTGATATAAAGACTAGAGATTCATTAAAATATCTCCTCAACATCTATTCTTTATAAACTGAATACAACTGTTTGTGAGAACAGGGAACTACATCAAATAAATTGATTTGTCATTAAAATGATCAATTGAATTAACATTCATGATGCAAATAATAAATCAGTTCAAGCATACACTTCAGAGTCTAAATTCTCAGGATGAATATTGTCCATTGATTCAACACAT
>NW_005369060.1:588003-589437 GCF_000412655.1 Myotis brandtii | reverse complement strand
TCAGTTCTAATACTAAATTGTCTATAGTAAATCATATAAAGATAAATTAATCATACCTTTACCTTTAATAAGCTTTAATAAACTTTTTTCTAGGTTAGAAAAAGATCATAGTGGACTGAAACAAACACACAATCAAACAAAAATACAAGATGTACAGTTGGAGAGTGACTTAAAGATGAAATTAAATAATGCCAAAAAAAGTATTTACTACAATGTTTAACATAAAATGAGTACTCCACAAATGGTGGCTTTTATTGTTACTGGTATTGTGTTGTCATTGTTAACTTGGGTTTAAGGTAGGAGATCATATTTCATTGGGGAGATCAGTACAGAAGTCTTGAAGGAGGTGGCATGTATTTTTTTTTAGGTAGAAGAGCAAGGGAGAGAAATAAATCAAACAAAGACTAAAAGATAAATGAGTGGAAGCATGAAAATTGAGTTGTTCACTATGATTGCAATGGGAAGTAGAAAAGTAATAGTTGAGAAGAGTTAAGGCAAATATGTGGGGCCAAAAAATCCCAGGCTAACAGGTATGGAATTAATTTATGAGTTTGTGAGAAACTGGACCCCAGGCAACTGAAATGCCAGAAACTGACAGCTAGACTCAAGAAAGGGAGGGCAAGAGGAGGAGCATCTGAAGTAAGACTTTGGAAGTGAAAACAAGAATATAACATACATGTTAGATATCAGGAGACTGAGGAAGATAATGATAGAATTAGAGAGGGAAAGAATGAACTGCCAAAATGTAGGATTACAGAATCGAAGGAGCCAGGATAAATAAGATGACCAAGAAGGAAAAAATCTGCAACTTGGGAGGAGGAGTCTCCTAGACTAACAGGTGGCACCAGTAAAGCATTAAATGGCCCTGACTGTTTATTTGGTGGAGACACAACTTTGCTAGTAGGATGTTGGTAGAAATGTAACTAAGGAAGAAATCCATTCAAAATTTTTTAACGTTATTACTTTATTTATATGTTTAAAGTACCTAGATAGAAAGAGATATTAGTGGAAATAGTCTGAAAATTGTGTTTTGGATCCATCTCTCAATTGCTACATATGCTAACTTAGTTAAAAATCTCCTTTCTCTGTTTTTTAATTCCCTCAGGGAAAAAACAATAATGTGGTGTGCATATTCTGTACAGGATTGTGCTGAAGCATAATAGAAAGTCTTGTATAAAAATGCAGTTTAAATTATATTATCTTAAATTATGATAGTCTGAAAATTGTGTTTTGGATCCATCTCTCAATTGCTACATATGCTAACTTAGTTAAAAATCTCCTTTCTCTGTTTTTTAATTCCCTCAGGGAAAAAACAATAATGTGGTGTGCATATTCTGTACAGGATTGTGCTGAAGCATAATAGAAAGTCTTGTATAAAAATGCAGTTTAAATTATATTATCTTAAATTATGTTAATAACTAGAGGGTGCACAAA
>NW_005369060.1:577383-587561 GCF_000412655.1 Myotis brandtii | reverse complement strand
GGGGGTCCCCACTGGGGTGCCTGGCCAGACTGGGTGAGGGGCTGATGGCTGTTTGCAAGCTGGTCAAGACTCCCCCAGTGGGGACCCTCACCCCATGGAGGTTTGGCCAGCCTGGGTGAGGGGCTGATGGCTGTTTTCAGGCTGACCACACCCCCTTTAGGGTGGGGGGTCCCCACTGGGGTGCCTGGCCAGACTGGGTGAGGGGCTGATGGCTGTTTGCAAGCTGGTCAAGACTCCCCCAGTGGGGACCCTCACCCCATGGAGGTTTGGCCAGCCTGGGTGAGGGGCTGATGGCTGTTTTCAGGCTGACCACACCCCCTTTAGGGTGGGGGGTCCCCACTGGGGTGCCTGGCCAGTCTTGGTGAGGGGCTGAGGGCCGTTTTCAGGCTGGCCAAGGCCCCCTCCCACCCCCTCCGGCGACGGAAGCTCCCAGCCTCTCCTTTTTTTCTTTTTTTTTTCTGGGATTTATTTACCTTCTATAATTGAAACTTTGTAGTCTTGAGAGGAGCTCAGAGCCAGCCAGGGTGGTCAGGACGGAAGCCTCCTGCTTGCTCCAGCTCTATGGCCACGGCCTGCTGAAAGCAGGTATCTGGGGTTTATTTATCTTCTATAATTGAAACTTTGTTGCCTTGAGAGGAGCTCAGAGACAGCCAGGGCGGGCGGGAAGGAAGCCTCCTGCTCACTCCAGCTCCATGGCCACGGCCTGCTGAAAACAGGTATCTGGGGTTTATTTACCTTCTATAATTGAAACTTTGTTGCTTTGAGTGGAGCTCAGAGCCAGGCGGCAGACGGGGAAGCTTGGCTTCCTCCATCATTGGGGCAACCAAGCCTCCTGCTTGCTCAAGCTCCGTGGCTGCTGGCCCCATCTTGGTTGGGTTAATTTGCATATAGTTGCTCTGATTGGCTGGTGGGCATGGCTTAAGGCATAGCGAAGGTAAAGTCAATTTGCATGTTTGTCTTTCATTAGTGTAGATACCTAAAATACTATTTTCTTAAATAATATGAATCCATTGTCTTGTAACATCCTGAAATCTGTTACATTTTCAAGGTTTTCCTAGCACATTAGATGAGTTGATTTCTTTATCACTCAAAATTTATTCTTTACATTTTACTTTGTATGTATCATTTTATATAAAAATTATAAATGTTAAATTAGAAAATAAATGTACTGGAGATGCTGTGATTATATGCATTTCAATGACTCACCCTGAATATATTTTTAAATTTTAGGCGGAGAAAGAAAAAAAGCCTAAAACTCATTATTAGTCTATTAATTTTTTAGTTTGCAACAATGCAACTTGATTAGGCTTTTGGAGCTGTAAATAATGTCTTACCAAACAAACTCAGATGAATATAGCTAATATGTATACTTCTAAATGAAGCTTTTGTCATAATAAACTTTTTGTATATATGCTTCTAATTGAAAAGTTAGAGAAATAAAAGAGAATATAAACTTCTGATATTTTTGTTAATATACCTAGAATATGTTTAAAATTAATAGCAAATCATTAAAATTGTACATGACTCAGGCAAATGCTTCAAAAACTCTTGTTTAAATTATTTTTATATCCTCACTTATAGTAGTTTTTATTGTTTTGTTTTCCACTTTCTCTCTTTTTTGTTTGTCTCTTCATCTTGCAAAAGCCCTGTATTTTAGGTATAACTGCCTTTCTTATCTAGAAAAATTAGAAGATATCACATATCTATGTCTCCATTTCTCCTAGTTTCCATTTGTGTCTATCTAGTCTGATTCACTTTATCCTTGAAACTGACTTTTCAAGCTTATCAAAGGAAAACATTTTCCTGCCTTCAAGCTCCATTGCTACTCATAGAGACAGATTTTATTTTAGATCCAGCTAGGGGAACCTAGTTCCATTAAAGACCTCTGCCCAAAGGCTCAAAAAGAGTCAATAATCAATATTTAAATCAAGTAGGAAAGATATATAATAAGGAGTAAACTACATTCTAATTCTATATTATGTACAGAGAGAACTGAAGGGAACAGAGAAACATGACAGTCTCAGAATTTCAGTGAACCCTAAAATCAGAGCTCAAACATTTATATACATACTTGCAATCTTCAAAATTCATGGGGGAAAAGACAAGAAAATATTAACATAATTTCTTCAGAATAGTTTTAAAATTCCATATAAAGTTTCTTTTGTTCTCATTTATTAGAGACAAGCCCAACTTTCTTGTTTTGATATATGAGAATTATAAATATAGTCTCTAAAATTTTAAGGGAAATATTATACATACATGGATTAACACTATCATCTTGTGTTCATTTACATTTGAATAGTGCTTCTAATGACCTTTAATAGATATTGCACAAAATAGAACCTATATGACTTCAAGCTGTTAATGAGGACCCCCTAGCAAAATGTCAACATTTGCTATGGTATAATCTTTTTGTCACTATGTTGAATTTTATACTCAATACTTGTGGTACTTATTAATCTCTGTTCTTTTCCCACTGCACTCTGCCTGCTTTAGCTTTGATATGGGATCCTACAGACACAGGGCACACATGCACAGATATAGACAAAGGCACACCAGTACACATAGAAACAAAAATTCACATACCACACAGAGAAGGAGAGTGAAAAAAAAAATGTCCTGTTTGAAAACCAGATTAATTATAATCTGTATAAATGTCTTAATTTTTTGCCGGACTAATTTTTGCTTTCTTTCTTTGTATATATAAATATTTTTTTTAATCCTCACCTGAGGATATTTTTCCATTGATTTTTTGAGAAGTGGAAGGCACAGAAGGAGGAGAGAGGGAGAGACAGAGAAAGAGAGAGGGAGAGGAGAGAGAGAGAGAGAGAGAGAGAGAGAGAGACACATTGATTGTTTGCCTCCTGCATGTGCCCCGACGGGGACCAGGGATCAAACCTGCAAACCACATACATGTCCTTGACTGGGAATCAAACCAGCAACCAACCCTTTGGTGCACGGGCCAACACTCTAACCACTGAACAAACACAGGCCAGAGTGACTGGTTTCTTTTTTAAAGAAACACTTTTTATTGTGAGAGGAGGTCTAAATAGGAGACAATTACTATGAAAAGAACTAAATGACTATCCATAATAAGTAAGATATAGGAGTTGTGCCTTCTTATAAGTGGCTCAGGGTTTAGATCTCATCTTTATGAAAATTAAGGAAAGACCTACCAGTGCTTCTGCTTATAGAGAAATGCTAATCATGACTACCTGGAGTACCTGATAATTCATTTAGAGTATTTTCTCTTCTCTAGCCCCTCTCCCAGTATCTGGAAAACTTCGATGGTCTCTCTACCTTAGATTAATACTGCTTTGGAGGAAAGTATAAAAAGAGATTATATCTAATAGATAAAATTATGTATGTGGAAAATTATAATTTCCCAAGGGAGGAATTGTGGTGAAGGTAGATATTGAGAATGCAGGAAGAATTCATAGGAAAATTGATGTCTCAAAAATATTATGAGGGCTGGTTAAGAAAGTTCCTATAGTTAATTGTAGGGCTCATGTCATTTTATAAAGAAGTGTAAGTTTACAGAATCAAAACAAAGTGAGAGGATTGGGAGGAATCGTTTTACACATATCTATCTGTCTATCTATCACTCTATCTCTCTATCTATCATCTGTCTATCTCTATATATTGGTATGGTAAATACAAATGTAAAAATACTTACCATATAAATATGGCCCTCAAGGCAAAGCATAATTAGCTACCATCAGTCTTTCTTCTGTGCTTACATGATGCCTGTTATGTTGTTTATATTAAATGTTTTTGTCTGCTTCCACTTTATATTATAATCTTATCTGGAATATAAACTCCCTTTTTCTTTATTTAAAGTTTCTTTATTCTAGCACAAAAATTGGTCGGCTATCAGTAAATACTTGACTGAATTACTTAAAACGTTTCTGTTTGAATGCTGATTAAAGTGGGGAAAATAATTTCATTACCTTAGAAAAGAATAAAAACATTTAGCAATAAACTAAATATAACTAAGCCAAGAATCAAAACAATGCCAACATTTTGAATTTAAAATGTAGAAAAATAGTCATTGTTTTGACCAACTTAGAAGAAATACAGAAGTGTACAAAACAATCATTTTGAGGCATAAAGAAAATACACTCCAAGTAGATGTTCCTTTGTAATATGGCTGTATTTTTTAAAGTTAGTTCATTGTTTGTTGTGTTTCATTGTTCTTTTAACAATGTGTAAAGGATTTGGAACAATCCACACTTTACTTGAAAAAATGAAGTCAAACTATTCTTTGCCTGGTAAAGAATATGAAATCCTTTAGAAAACAAGCATCATATCAAAACTGAATTTATATAGCATTACTGTTGCTAAAAGGGAAATAGTATGCATTTCTATTCCTATTAGTTTTAGTATATTTGAGTGAGTGAAAAACTCTTATTTGAATTTTATGGACAGATTGACCCCAACTTTAAAGGACCCCACTCAACATTAAAGATGAAAATTCAAGGTGTTGGTTGATGAAGTGTCAACAAAGAATGCAGCTTATCAAATCTATTTTTTTCATTTATGGAAATCTCTCTAACAATGATAAGAACAAACACATCAGTGTTAAGTAATTATGTTGCTTAACTAATTAAAATATAAAAGTATTAAATTAATAGAGTCTAGAGTTGGGGGTGTGAGGTCAGATATGATTTTTAAGAAACACTGGTTTACTTAGTCATCAATGTCAAAACCCAAGAACCATTGTCAAGCAACAAATAGGGACCAGTGTATTCCATAACATGAGATGGCCTATGCTAATCTTCAGGAGTATGAGGAAGAAAGATGATCAATAATATCTCATGTAGATTCCAGAGAAAACCAGTTTGATTTTTTAAAACAGACCAGAAACAAGGTATCTTCCGCCTTCAAACAAGGAGCATTAAATCCACATTATAATAACCTAAAAGTGTGTGTGATGTGTGTGTGTGTGTGTGTGTGTGTGTGTGTGTGTGTGTGTGTGTAGCGAGAGAGAGATAAAAGGAAAAGACAGAAAATTTCTGAAGTAAGATTCTTGAAAAGCCACCCTAAGACGATAATTTTATTATCCCAAGACTACAGTAGGTAACCTAAAACATCTATTGTAGGATTGTCATGTGATTTATTAAATGTTACTTTGGATGTTGCCCAAGGTCAATATGGCCATTTATATTTAAATATTTTTCAACTCCAGAAAGTACTAATGTGTATGCTGAAGAAATTAGTTTTTCTTATCCAAATTAACTAATATATTTAAAACACTGGAATCAGAACTCCTTTTAAACAGATTGCTCTGAGGAAAACATGATTCAGAAACTTTTCAAAAAAGGCACTTGCTAAAGCAAATGAGAAATCTAATTTTTAAGTTAGACATTTGAGATAAAATAGCTATTGAGAGAGAAGAACTAATTTTCAAGCTACCACAACTTTATATTGCTTTGTAAAATATATCTTCTTTATAGGTAAGCTGCAAAGGATATCTGCATAAAAACAGACATATGGAAAAAAAATAATTTGAGTTGTTTTTAAGCAAGTATTTTGATTTTTTTTCAAGGAAGAACCAGACAGCAATATCCTTAATAAGATTGTAGATCTACAGTCCTAAAGAATAAGTAATTGCAAAATAACACATATTTTTATGCATGATATTGGGACGAGTATACTTAGTGATCATTGCTATTTTAACTCAAGTTATTCATAAACCAAACAAAAGGAAAGCTTCACATAAAACTCACAAGAAAACACCTTTAATAAACTTTTACCATTTATATTTGTCAGACAATGAATTGATATTATCTATACTACCAATGCCTTTTCCATTAAATTTCAAATGCATTGTACTTTCCCTAGATGTAACAGCATGCAAAACATATATAACATCTGTAAACATCAATAGTAATTATATGTGCTTCTTGTTTTTAAGTTATTTTTTTTCCTCTGGTCTTTTGCTTTTAACAGACATTTGGGCTATTTTAACAATGGAAATTTGTCGCAACAAAATGTTGTCATCCATGTATCTTCTCTTTAATTCAAGTAAGCAGTTGCTAGGTGATTACTGAAATGGTTACTAGAATACGTGTTTTGTGTGATATGTGCATTAAATATAAATCAAACACTTTTGTTGGTAACAATTTCAAATTGAATATTGATTAAAGGTCATCTTACTAAATTCTTCTTTTGCATAAGGAAGTTGGCAGTAGAGACAAAGGCAGAACCTAGTCCAGAATTAGGATATATTCTACAATTTAGAGTCCCTATTCCTCCCCTATTCAAGTGTAGCCACATTCATAGTCATAGTAAAGCCTTTGTGTGTAATATTATATCCTCTTTAACAAAACAGCAGCTAAAAATCATGACCACTCTTGCACCCATTGCTGGTGCCCAGAGTCCAGCACCTGGCACTGGCCCCAATCGCTCGGCACCTCAGTGGGTGTGAGTGGAGGCTGCCAGCCCCAGTTGCCCCTCAGAGCTTTTCCACCTCCCCCTGCTCCTGAGGGGTGATTGGGGCCAGCAGCCACTGCTCACACCCACTGACAGCGCTGGCCCCACTCACACCTGCTGCCGGCGCTGGCCCCAATCGTTCCGTGCCATCAGCAGGTGCGAGTGGCGCCAGTGGGAGCGGGGCTGTCGGCAGACAGGGAACTGGGGGCCTTGACGGCAGGGGCAGGGCGGGGTTGCGGAGAATGGGCTGAGACTCGCCATGTGCCCACAGCAGCCTCGTGGTTCTCAGCCCATCCTCTGCACCCTCACCGGGCCCCTGAATCCACAGTTCCTTTCAAGGTGTACGAATTTGTGCACTGGGCCCCTAGTTGTAAATAAACTGCAATGAACATAGGGGTGCATATAGTCTTTTGAATTAGTGTTTTGGGTTTCTTTGGATATGTTCCTAGAAGTGGAATTGCTGGCCCTGCTCTCCTGGTAAGTTGACAAGGGAAGAATGTCAACTCTGATTTTAGGCAACTTTTCCATATTAAATTTCTTCTGGATTGAGAGGAATGTTAATATGTGATAGGAAGCCATAGCTTTGAGCTTAGTATAGTGACTCTTTAACTTTAATGATTCTGAAAGTTATACCTATATGTTGATTGCAAGAATCACTGGCTCCTCTGGGGCAGAAGTTCCCATCCCCAAGTTATGTAGATATTCTAAGCCATTATCTAGGCAGTGGTTCTTAATCTGTTACAATTTTGCCTACTGGGGGACAATTGGCAGTATCTGGAGACATTTTTTATTGTTATGAAATGGGAGTAGAGTCATCAATATTGATGTCTCAAAATTAAAGACCAAAGATGCCTCTAATACCCTATAATTAGCAGGTCAAAACCCCTTTCCCCTACACACACACACACACACACACACACACACACACAACATATAATTACATTTTTGGCAGAATAATTTTTTGTTGAGAGTTTGTCCTGTGCATTTGGGATATTTTGCAGCATCCCTGGCCTCTACGCACTGGAAGCCAGTAGCATCCCTCCTCCTCCCATCAGGACAATCAAAAAGGTTTTCAGAATTTTCAAGTGTCCCCAGGAGTGGGGACTGGGAGGCAAGCTGTCAAGCTGTGGTTCCTGTCTCTTATCTGTAAATAAATTTGATGCCACATGTGCCTATTGTAGGCCCATGAGTTTGAATGTAGTTAAACTTAGGAAGACCCTCCAGTAAGTTAGAGAGGAGTTTACTACCAGGTTAAAATATATTAACACACTATAATATAATAAAACGTATAATAATATAGGAAAAATAAAAATCTATGGCTTGTATTAAATATAAAACAAAATCAATAAAGATGTAATTGCTAACAATAAGACAGAATTCTATATAATCTATGCTTGCAGGTAAATTAGACACTGATAGATGTGTATATATAGCCTGAGAGAAAGGAAGTCAAGTGTTTCTTTCCCAACAGTGGTCTTTGATTTATCACTTCCTGATTTGATTTTCTCAGACACTGACTGAATTTCCGTTATGATGTTCAATTGCTATCTAACTTCTGAACTGCATTTTTTTCCTAACCAGAGACCTACTCTTCTGCATATTTTATATTTTCTTCTGTACTAAGCATTGTATTAGTGGTATATTTAACATAAATTGATAAAATCATAGGCATATTCATGGGATATATAAAAGCCTAAGCGACCATTATGATAGAATGACCTGAATGACTGGTCGCTATGACATGCATTGACCACCAGGGGGAAGATGCTCAATGCAGGAGTTGCCCCCAGCCTGCAGGCCCCAATCACCGGGTGGGGCCTGCTGGCCAACTTCACCTTCCCTCCAGGCCCCTACTGCCCAATTGGGGCCAGGCTCCGGACTGGGACAGGGAACCGGGGTTGAGTCGTGGCAGATGCAGCCCCTTTCCCAGGGGGTACGAGGGCCAGCTCCTTACTCGGGGCCAGTGGCCAAACTCCCGGGTCCCTCCCTCTAGCCAGCAGGCCCTGATTGCCCAATCAGGGCAGGGTCCTGGGCTGGGATGGGGAACTAGGTGTGGGTGGTGGTGACCAACCTCCTGCGGCACCTGAGTGGGGGGTGCAACCTCTCGCCAGTTACCTGGGGGTAGGGGTGATGGGGACGAAGGTGCAGTGAGAATGGAGGGTATCCGCCAAACTCGATCTCACTTCCCCAGCTACCCTCCTCCAGGACACCAGGGCTCGCATGCTGAGGCAACCCCCATGCGCAGGTGCCAGGTGCCCCTGAGGAGCCCGCCCCACATCCACACAACCTTTTCTGGGTGAGCCAGGCCGCAGCCACTAGGAGTGCAGGGGCTGGTCAGGCTCCCTGTGGGTTCACACAGGAGCCAGTCTGTGAGACCAGCCGGGAGAGATCATGCTGCCCACCTGGCTTCCGTGCTGTGCTGCTGGGTAGCCCAGAGGCCCATGCTGAACCCTGGCCCTGCGGCATTCAGTAAGACTCACTGCATCTTTGCATGGAGACTCCGGCACCATGACTCAGGCAGAAGGGGGCACATGGGGATCCGGTGGCCCAGGTGCTGCCCAGGGCCCAGAGGTCAGCTCAGACCTGCCCTTACATGCCAGATGCTTGTGCTTCAATCACCAGCCAGGCCTAGGGACCACACCGGTGCATGAATTTTGTGCACCAAACCTCTAGTATTACTATAAACGTCTATATGTGGTTAAAACCATTAATTTTAATGGTTTATTGTTATTTTTTGATGGGAAAAGATCACAGTATTCAGGAAATGATTCAATTCCATTTTGAATTGAATGCATTTATTTTTGATTGAGAGATAAATCCCTTTTTAACTAAGAAACATTAACAAAGCACAGAATTTTTATGTTTTTAAAAATAATTTTTATATTTATATGTTTATGTTCACCTCTTTTAAATAATATATTTCCATAAAGTGAGAAAGGAAGGAGGAAAGAAAAAGGCCTTAGTAAAAGAGGCTGCATAAGCTTTCTTCATTCAAAATACATTTAATTTAATTACATATCTAAAGGTTTCAAGGAGAAATATTGCTTTTAATATTATGGAAATGCTATAATCATGCACTTGAATTTATTTCTGTACAACAGAGCTGGGCAGAAGTACTTAGATGACAACATCAATAAACACAGGATTGGCTGGGTTAAGTTTTCAACTCTTTTAGTCATTTTGTTAAAACCAGCTGGCCCTCTCCCACTTCTCTGCATAGATGCTAAAAATAAAACTTTCAATGAATAAGTTTTTTTTAAACATTAAACTATGGTTGCATCTGCATTACGACAGCAACAGAGATAGAACCAGGGAAAAAGTACATTCATTTTCTTTACATGATCCATATACTTGATGAACAGATCTTCTTTCCAGTCAATCTGTGCTCATTTGCTCAATAATGATATCCTGCGTGGCAATGACAATGCGGTACCATCTCACACCTGTCAGAATGGCTATCATCAACAAATCAACAAACGACAAGTGCTGGCAAGGATGTGGAGAAAATGGAAGCCTCATGTACTGCTAGTAGGAATGCAGACTGGTGCAGCCACTCTGGAGAACATTATGGAGTTTCCTCAAAAAACTAAAAATGGAACTCCCATTTGACCCAGTGATCCCACTTCTAGGAATTTATCCCAAGAAACTAGAAACACCAATCAGAAAGGATATATGCACCCCTATGTTCATAGCAGCACAATTCACCATAGGTAAGATTTGGAAACAGCCTAAGTGCCCATCAG
>NW_005369060.1:571863-577039 GCF_000412655.1 Myotis brandtii | reverse complement strand
AATAAAGAACTTTAAAAAATATTCAGCCTTAAATATATATTTTAAAAAAATGATTTCCTGTCTGTGTTCTACACCAGGAAGGTCTTTAGAAATAGAAACTTTCTATTTTCTTTGACAATTTTCTTAGATGGTTCTCTACCCTGCTATATTCTCTAGGAGAGTGAGAAATCAGGGAGCAAGGACAATGCCTAGGGTGGCAGGAACAGTTCAGCTATCATAAATTCATCCCAAAGATGTTCTATAAAATGGCAAATCTACTTGGGAAGTTCAATTTTCAAATATTCCAGAAGTAATATAAAAGTTAAATGTTTAAACAGATCTGCTTTCAAGCAGCTCCATTATGCTTCCTCATTTAATCACTGGAAAATAAGGTAAGACATATTTATATGTCGGATTGACTTGAAATAAAAATTCCAGAGTTTATTTTATAAAGTTCATAATACAACATCTTATAAGAAATATATTTTCTTTAGAAAATATATTAACTATCTGGAGGAAGGGGGGTCAGATGGGAGAAAATAATATAAATATTAATATTTTAAAAATATTAACACTGCCTCAGGGTTCAGTTGATTAATGTTCTAATAACTTCTGCAAACAACAAAAGAATGGAACCGGGCCATTTAATTTAAATAAAGAAACACTGCAATAAATGCTGAGTTCTAGTTAATATTCATTAATGTTAATATATGAACTATGAATGCTTAAATTATTATTTTGTGAGTAAACTTAACAGCTTTCACCAACCTACATTCTAGTCAAGTATATGACAAAGTTTTGCAATGAGAAAATAAAATTACTAATTTCTTACCAAGTAAAGTTTTAGCTTTAAGTTTCTCCTCAGTGCTGAGACCCTGAAAATGGGTCAGTTAATTGACAATCTATCAATCTGAGAAATGTTATAGTGCTAGAAATGTAACAGTAGCTATGGCTCATAAAGATATTAAATTATAGTAGGGATGGATCAGCAATATTTAAAAAGACAGTAAAGAAGATATAGGAGTAATGATTCACAAGTAAGAAGTTGGATTCTTTTTTTTTTTTTGAACTTTTTTTTATATATATATATATTTTTTATTGATTTTTTACAGAGAGGAAGGGAGAGAGATAGAGAGTTAGAGACATCGATGAGAGAGAAACATCGATCAGCTGCCTCCTGCACACTCCCTACTGGGGATGTGCCCGCAACCCAGGTACATGCCCTTGACCGGAATCAAACCTGGGACCTTTCAGTCCGCAGGCCAACGCTCTATCCACTGAGCCAAACCGGTTTCGGCAAGAAGTTGGATTCTTTACATTAGAATATAGAAGAACTTATATAAGTAAAATAATAATCATAATAATTTCCATTTTGTTCAATATGATAAACATAAAGTCTAGTGACTTTTCAAATTTTATTTATTTACTAGAGGCCCGTGCACCTTAATGGTGTTGTCATGTCAATATTTTTTTCATTGCAAACTGTATTTTACTGTTGTCAGACTGAATGTTAGTCTTTAGAAGAAAGAAAAATCGCACAGAGGCCCAAAGCTAAAGTACAGTGCAAAATGTATTAAACTTCCCTGACGTAGTCTTTTTGTCTGAACTCACTTTTTTATCAGACCATTTAAAAAATGTACTTCCTCAATGTTATTGTCACACATTCTTTCCCTGCTTCTGTTTTCTGAGTAGCACTGCACTTATAGAATTAAGGTTTTAGACTCAAAAACAGCCTTCTACAATTCTTTTTATCTTCTACAAGGTGTATTTGTTTAGTAAATCAAGAGAAATATTTGGGATACCTTAAGATGCAAATGCTTCAAAAAGCTCAGAGTTAATAATGCAAACAAGAAAATAACTCAAATAATACTATAATATACATGTGATAACATTTGACAGAGATATAGATATACACAAGTGGGTAGATGTAGGTACCTGGAATTGGGAACTTCATAGAAGATTATAGGTAGTTTTAAATGTCCTGTAGATAAAATGGCTTAAAATCATCTATTGAATTCCTGTTGTATATAAAACCAAAGCGGACCGCAAATTGTTTCTTTTTGAAGACATCCTATTTGATCTATGGAAGATAAAATCTTTAGGAAATATGAGACCAATCACAAAACGAAACAGCTGACATATAAGATTTGATAGAGTCTCAGTCACTGGAATCCAAAAGCAAGGTTGTATCTGTCTGGGTAACATTCCAGACACATTGGTCAATACATGTAATCGTCTCCTTGGCAAGCTCAGGATGAAATATGGAAGCACTTGGAGATTAGCAGTAAAATTCTCCTTCTAATATGCACTTCTTTCAAAATGATGTTCAAAATCCTTCTTATGCAGAATGCTTCTCTGACAGTTGTGGCAGGGAGACTCCTCTTTCCTTCATCCAATGTTGCTGTTAATAAATATAATTTCTTTTTAAATTTATATAAAATCTCACAAAAAGTAGTGAATGAATCAATATTGACAAGAAAACACACAATTACCATGAAATTACTTATGTATTAACATGGGTGTGTATATCCATTCATGAACCTAGACAATTATGTATAAACTTGGTTTACTTTTTACATTTACACCATAAGCATTGGAAGGGTTGGGATGGGCAGGAGAATGTGTCCACACTGAGCTATGCTGAGAAGGCTAAAAAGGGCTAATTCAAATGTAATCCTGATATTTTGGGGGCTAGCAATTGGAATCCATGCCAGCAAGCTAACCTATAATTAAGTCATTACTTCCTTACAAGCAACTGGTCTGTCTAAGTTCCCAGGACAGGACCTGGGATGTGTTCTACTCCAATATGTAGACGACCTCCTACTGGCTAGCTTCACAGTAGCTCAGTGCTGGGG
Source organism: Myotis brandtii (assembly GCF_000412655.1). NCBI lineage: Eukaryota > Metazoa > Chordata > Mammalia > Chiroptera > Vespertilionidae > Myotis > Myotis brandtii. The sequence continues at coordinate 574,205 of NW_005369060.1, read as the reverse complement.
GGGAACACGAGCCCTTCTGAGACTGTTAACTGAAACAGGTTACAGAGTGTCCAAGAAAAAAACACAGATTTGTCAGAAAGAAGTCAAGTACCTAGGCTTCTGAATCACCCAAGGGAAACGAAGGCTAGGGATTGAAAGAAAGCAGGCAGTATGTGCCATTCCAGTCCCTTGCACCCAGTGGCAGATTTGGGAATTCCTGGGAGTGGCAGGGTTCTGTCGAATTTGGATCCCAGGGTTTTCAGACCTGGCCAAGACTCTCTATTAAGCTTTAAAAGGAGAAGAGAAGGCACCCATCAACTGTGGTCCTAAACAGGAGAAAGCCTTCACCACCATAAAGGCAAAGCTCACTGAGGCCCCAGCACTAGGGCTACCAGATGTGACACAAGACTTTAATCTTTTTGTTCACGAGAACAGCAGGGTAGCCCTAGGAGTTCTAACCCAGGAGTTTGGACCCTGGCAAAGACCAGTAGCCTATCTCTCCAAGCAGATTGACCCAGTTGCCTCTGGGTGGTCCCCGTGTCTCAGGGCCCTTTCAGCCATAGCATTGTTAGTCAAGGAAGTAGATAAGCTTACCTTAGGACAAAACTTAAATGTAAAAGTAACTCATGCTGTTATCACCCTGATGGAAGCAAGGGGGCAGCACTGGCTGACTCATGCTCGAATGACTCAATACCAAGAATTGTTATGTGAGAATCCAAGGGTAAGATTAGAAGCAGTGAGAACTCTTCATCCTGCCATCTTTCTAACCATTGCTGAGGGGGCTCCTGAGCATGATTGCCTGGAAGTCCTAGAGGAGGTTTATTCCAGCTGGCCAGACCTAAGGGATAGGCCCCTGCAAAACGTGGACTTGGTATTGTTCACAGATGGCAGCAGCTTCTTAGATGAAGGAAAAAGACGAGCCAGATATGCAGTGGTATCAAACGTTGAGAAAATCAAGGCACAGGCCCTGCCTCAAGGGTGGTCAATGCAGAGGGCAGAACTTTGGGCCCTAGTTAGAGCCCTAGCACTCAGTAAGAATAAGCATGCCAACATCTACACTGACTCACGCTATGCCTTTGCTACCCTGCATGTCCATGGGGCCATATATAAGGAAAGGGCGCTCTTGACGGCCGGAGGAAAAGGAACCAAAAATCAGAATGAGATTTTAAAGTTACTAAAAGTAGTCTGGGAGCCCAAGGAAATAAATAGCTGTCATCCATGCAAAGGTCACCAGAAAGGGAAAGACTCAGTATCAGAAGGAAACCAACATGCTGATGCCTCAGCCAAGCTGGCTGCTAAAGCACAAGTGGCACCATCATGGATCATGTTGGCCCCCGAATTACCTGATCCTCCGAAATACACTCCTCAGGAGGAGGAATGGGCCCAGCAAGAAGGGGGCCAGAGAACAAAGGAAGGCTGGTGGATACTCCCAGATCATAGGGTCTATGTCCCAGAACAGTTATCCCATAAGGTAGTCCTCCAGCAGCATGAACTCACTCATTTAGGAAAGGCTGCCCTAGAAGCTTTGTTAGGCAGGCACTACTTAATTGCCCGTCTACCCTCCTTGTGTGCCTCAGTCTCTCAGCGTTGCCTCCTCTGTGCTCAGAACAATGCCAAACAGGGTCCTGTGGGACCGATAAAAGTCCAGCGCTGTGGGCAAGCTCCTTTTGAGGACTTAGAAGTAGATTTTACAGAAATAGGGCCTAGCAAAGGAAATAAATACCTGCTGGTCTTTGTTTGCACCTTTTCAGTTTGGGTTGAGGCATATCCCACTTGCACGGAAAAGGCGAGAGAAGTCACTAAGGTATTGCTGAAAGATATAATTCCACGGTATGGAATGCCTCTGACCATAGGGTCCGATAATGGCCCATCCTTTGTAGCAGAAATAGCACAACAGGTAGTTAAGGCTTTAGAAATTAAATGGAACCTACATACAGCCTACAGGCCTCAGAGTTCGGGGAAAGTAGAACGCATGAATCGGACTATAAAGCAGACTATGGCTAAGCTATGCCAAGAAACAGTCTTACCCTGGACAGATATCTTGCCTCTTATACTCTTGCGGGTATGCTGTGCCCCAAGGGCCAGGTTAAGTTTCTCTCCCTTTGAAATTCTCTATGGTAGACCCCTTTCCTTGATTCGGCCAAAGGGAGATTTGAAGAAAATAGGGAACTTAGAAATCCAGAAACAACTACAAGGACTTGGAAAAACTGTTGAAAGGGCGAGGGCTACGCCCTCCATCTTGCCCCGTATCCTCCATTTTTGGGCAGAGCCATGTTCTCAGCAAGGAGCTTCTTCCTGGAAGAAGCCCAAGCCTCTGCTAGCCACACCTAGGATTTCTTTAAACTAACCAATGATAATCAAGG
>NW_005369060.1:567127-570551 GCF_000412655.1 Myotis brandtii | reverse complement strand
GGGGGGGGGGGGGGGGGGGGGGGGGATTGTATTGGACGGAAAAAATAATAGGACCTGTCACGGACAATGTGCAGCTAACTAATGTTGCTCCTATTTGTTTCAGCAGTACCCAGGGCCAACATCCAACAAGTCGCCTCCCAGATGAACTATGCAACTCTACCCTCAAGGCTGAAAACACCACTTACCCCTGGTACCCCGCTGCAGGAACATTCTATATATGTGGGACCGTGGCTTACCTCTGCCTGCCTGCAAACTGGACAGGAATGCCTTTAAACTTCACATGGTCCTACAAACCAGAAGAATTCCCTACAAACCCCTCCGAGAGGAAAAAACGGATGCTAACCCCTTTGTCATTGTCCCTTTCCAGCCAGAAGTAGCTAAGAGCGATTGTCACCCCTGTTCACCCTAATATCCCCTAGTTGTTGTACCACAAAGCTAAGAGAAGTTTGTGGGATGAGGGGGTGGGGGGGAATGAGAAGGCTAAAAAGGGCTAATTCAAATGTAATCCTGATATATTGGGGGCTAGCAATTGGAATCCATGCCAGCAAGCTAACCTATAATTAAGTCATTACCTCCTTCCCAGAAACTGGTCTTGCAGAACCTGTTACAGAGGCCATAAACCTGTGAACAGTGCACTGCCCGGAGGGAGGGTTGTTAGAGCTGGCGGAGGGAGGGTTGTTAGAGCTGGCACCAGGCCAGGCCATTGGATATGGCCTGGAGACCCCCAACACCTGAGGGCCTTCTTGCAAGCCCGCGAAAAGGACCGGAAGCATAATCCATATTTGCGGGACAAAGGCCACAGGGAGATATAAAATGAGGGCCCCTGCACGTTTCAGTACTCTGATTTGAAAATTATTCCCAGAGTCCACTGGTGTAATTAAAACAGTGTTCCTCCATTTCTTCAAAGTGTCGCTTGGTTTTTCTGGGGTCTTCTGCAACAATGCAGGTCTGGTACAAATTTATTTCAAGTAAATACTACTTGAAAATAGGAAACAATTTTCTTTTGGAAACAAGAAAACTAAAGCTTAGAGATATTAAGATATTTGCCAAGGACTACATACAGAGTGTTAAATTAATTAAACAAGGAGGCCATTAAACTAATATGGCTCTAATACTGTTGCAGACTATCTAAGCAAACCAAACTCTAGACATGCAAATGCCTCAAGGTTATAAAATTAAAACCCAAGGACAACCAAACATAAATCGCTACCTAGACTTTAAACTATAGCCAATTCATAATCTCTTTCCTTTGCTACTCCCTTTTCTCTATAAAAATCTCTCCCAGAGCTTCTATGGGTACACTTACATTTTGGTGCTGCCGATTAGAAAGGATTTTTTTCTCTTAAAATTTTTAATATACCTAGTTTATCTTTTAACAATAGTAATGAATAACAAAAGCTAGGATTCTCTGGGTTAAACAATATTCTTTAAATAAATGCTCTCTTCAAAATTGCTACGCTGATAAAAGCATTGACTAAATACTCATAATGCAGTCATTAACTTTTTATGTTGAAAATAACCTTGAACTTACCATTTATGTTTCTGAATTAGTCTTTTGAATAACCTCAAATATAAGTTTTCTAATTTTGAAGATGAATTTATGTTATGGGTGTTAACAAAAATCTGTCAGATTCAGATCATTTTGGAGAAAAAAGTAAATCCAATTAGGTAAAAGCTTGGTGTAAAAACTATACAATCATTAGAAGTATTTGTACTACTTAAAGAACTTCACAGGAAATATTACAAGAGAATTTTGAGGAAGGCAACAGTGAAATAATAACCAATGATTTTGAAAGAAGTGAAGCAGGAATTTCAGAGGAACATAGGCAGGCTTAGAAATTTTTTTAGAATTGGGGTCCATGGAAAAGCATGGGGCTGCAGACTGGGAGAAGGTACATTTCCATAACACAAGGAAGCCAGGTGCAGTCACATCTCCATAAGACAAGGGAGCAGCAACAGTTGTATTTCCATAAGACAAGGGAACTGGAAATAGCCAGGAAAGGTCTATATTTACAAAATAAAGAGAAGGGAGCCCTTCATTCAGATGGAAAAGAAGAAAACCCAGAGGAATGAAAGGACTATGAGGGAGGAGGGCCTTAGGAATCACTATAGTAAACAATTCGAAAGGAAATATTGACCAATCTGAGGGGATATCAGGACACAGGAACTGCAGCCTTTATAAGCCATAGGGAAAAAGAGCTCAGTGGGACTCTTCTCCCTCCCTACATGGGAATCAGTTCTGTGGGACCCTTTTCCCCCTCCCAACTTGGGAGTTTGTTCTGTGGGACTCTTCCCCCTCCCTACGTGGGAGTCTGTACTTGTTCTTCAATAAATCTCCCCCTTTGCTATACCACTTTCTGTCCGTGTTCATTCTTTGATTCCGGAGGACAAAGAATCCAGGTTCCAGTTCAAATATTCGGTATCAGAAGTATATCACCTATCATGAATATTCAAAATGAAGTCTACTTTGAAGTTCTACAATGTGTAGTGCAGACTAAACACCAATGTTGATAGAACTATCAAGAAGGGCCTTGTCAGTCACCAGGAGGTTTCTGAAGAGGTGGAACTTAACCACAATTTAAGAGGAACTTGCCTTAAGAGGTAGCAGGGTAAAACCCAATTACTCTGATTGTGAGTCTGAGAAAGGATGGAGAATAGGAAGTACTTCTACATAAGTAAGGCTTTCCAGGCTACTGACATGAAAGTCATTTTATTGTTCTGCTAATGAGTGAAAATCCTTGTCCATTCACTTATAAATTCATTTGGATAGCCTTTAATGTATTTTTGTGTGAATATGACAAATTGTTCCCTTGTTTCCTTTTTTCTCAATAGCTACCTTGTCTCGTTTTTAACTGTTGATTAATCTCTAGCTACACTGATATTTTTAGAGCAATTTTCTTTTTTAAAAATCCAAAAAGTAGTTATATTTGTTCAATACAGTCATTCTGTATATCTGGACACTACAGAAAATTATTCAGTAATTTGTCTAAAAATAATGAGCATGTATATTATCATATATCCCAATCTCATTTTAATACTTTTTAAAAATAAGGCCCATGATATTCTACCTTGGTTGAACATTCATTTTGATTGAAATAAATTAGCGTGCATTCATCACTAGATTTCTAGTGAAAGAGTAAGCAATAAAACCCTGATGTGTGGCTCCCTACTCTTCATCCAATTTGGTCTTGCTTTAGAAAAAGGTAAAGAACATGGGCTTATCAATAGCCTTGATTAGTTTTTTCATAAGTGTTCATTTGGAAAATAAAAGTTGTAAGTGGGGCATGAAATCTCATTTGGAGATGGCTGAAAGTCTGTTACTTAATACAATTTAACACTATAATCACTCTTTGGTTTTTAGTCTGTATTTTATATCTCATAGCAGAAATATTTCACCTTTAATTGTAGGTGACAAAAATGTTCA
>NW_005369060.1:561079-567029 GCF_000412655.1 Myotis brandtii | reverse complement strand
TAAAACATTTTACTTTGAGGTAAAATCCTGTAAAGGATAGCTTTTATTAAAAATAAAATAATATAGTTTATGAAATTAAAATTATAGTATGCACGACTACAAGTATATGTATATAATACAAATATAAATATAAAAAATCAATAAATTTTAGGACAATAAACATATCTTGGTTTTATAAATTAATATAGTTATTTGAATATATTCACTTGCTATCATTTTTATTTAATCAATATTTAAGTGGTCAGTACTCTAATTAATAAATTAAAAAATAACTTTCCTACTGTGATTTTTTGAGGAAATTGTTCTAGTTTTGTTCAGTAAGCTCTATACATCCTATAACTTTTAAATTATATTGAAGGAGAGCAGAATATGCCATCCCAAAATGTGCATCTTACGCATGTGGATTATTTTGAGCTGAAGGCAATCAAGACCAGGCAACTCAAGAAAAAAACTTTTGCTTCCACTTACCAACCTAAAAGAATTTAGTCAGGGGGCCTGGCTCAGAGAGAGAGAGAGAGAGTCATTATAAGAGATAACTTTTCTCTGGCAGGTAACTTTTCTCTTACCCTCCTACTTTGAAGCCCCCAGGGCCTATTCCAGTCCTTAGCTCAGGATGGCCTATAAGCCTCAACTGCCTACTTGTCATTGGGTCTCATATTTTTATGAAACTCCTGTAAATCTCAAATTAAAAAATTGTTTTACTCATGTTAATCTATCTTATGTAAATTTAACTATTAAACCAGCTAAAGCCCCTAGAAGAGTAAAATAAAAATTTTTCCTCCCCAATATTATGAATCAGTTAACATATACATATGTGTATTTTTAATTATTCATTCTAATGCTTCAAATAAAAATGAGCCAAAAAGTTAACAAAATAATTGTTATGTAGTTCCAAAGACATGAATAAAATTAATGGCTAAAAATTTTAAATAAAACTGCAATGTACTTTCCAGTTTTATTTAGCAATTAATTTGTTTTATTTTTCTTAGTAAATCAATTTTAAAACACTTTTTCAAAATATTGTACTTGCAACTTCTTATTTTGGTCCATATCATGTGTGGTAACTGGTAATTACATAAATTAAAATATTATAAAATAAATCTGCTTTCTAGGAATGAGCAATGTGCACAAGAATTTAATAATTTAAATTATTTCATTTTGATGATTAAGCTTTCTGAAGAGGATATAAAATGGTATAAAATACCTCTAGGCATATTTCATTTGCTTCATACTCTACATTTTAAGAAGAGAATGAAGATAAAAAATAACTTTTACAGTTTTAATAAAATGATTGCTTTATAATTTTAATATAACATTAGCTAAAAACAAATCTCATTAGGAGATTTTGAACACAAAACTAAATAGACTATTCCATTATTTATATAATATCTATCTATCTATCTACCTATGTATCTATCTATCTATCTATTAGGATACATATCTATCTATATCTATAACTATATCTACGTATCATCTATGTATCATCTATCTATCTATCTATCTATCTATCATCTATCATCTATCTATCTATCTATCTATTTATCTATCTATCTATCTATCTATCTATCTATCTATCATCTATTTATATCTACCTATCTATTAGGATACAGATCCTATTACCTACATTAAATGAAATAGACTTTGTCTATTGATGTCTTTCAGTCAATTATATCCCTGTGACACTAGAGACAATTGTGCCAGCATATATTGTCTTCCTCTATTGAACTTTAAAATCTTGAGCTTAACTTAACATTTTCCATGGAACTTACTAAGAGGAAGAAGAAAAAAAGGGAAATTTAACTCAGCAATATAATTTGGGGCATTTGTATATTCTATGGAGATTAGAGATCCTGGTTCTTGAACCTTTAATTCAAAATTCCTCAGACCCACTGGGTTCCACAGCTTTTATTTCTGTCAGTGCTTTCCCAGAGAGGTGTGAGCAGCGTGAAAACTAATTGCCCTAATAGCTTTAGGAACATTGAAGTGTTCTGATTAACTCTGGAGGGAGCACAGAATCCTGTGATTACCAAGAAGAATAAAGTTTCCCAAATTCTATCCATTTCTCTATGGTCACTTGAGGGGGTGACTTATTTTTGGATAACTAAGGCGAGGTTTCTTTCTCTCTCTCTTTTTTTATTGTCTAAAGTTTTACATATGTCTCCTTTTACCCCAATTGACCCCCTCCCCCATCCTTTCCCAGCCTGGGCAAGCCCCCACCACCCCAGTGTCTGTGTCCATTGGTTATGCTAATATGCATGCATACAAGTCCTTTGGTTGCTCTCTAACCACCTCCCCCCACCATTTGTCTCTAGATCGATCTATTCTTGTTCATCAAATTATGTTGATCATTATATCCCACATATGAGTGAGATCATGTGATATTTATCTTTCTCCAACTGGCTTATTTCGCTTAGCATATGCTCTCCAGTTCCATCCATACTGTTGCAAGTGGTAAAAGTTCCTTCTTTTTAATAGCGGCATAGTATTCCATTGTGAAGATGTACCACAGTTTTTTATAATTCTTTTTCTCCTATCCATGAACTTATTGCATGAGTATAAAGGCCAGCCAGTAAAAAGGAGTAGTGATTTGCTAAATGAAACCTGCCATTTAAGAGCTGCAATATTTGGAGAAAAAAATAGTAATCGATTGGAATGTTTAGGCAGCTTTAGAACCTTGCTCCTCATATGCCACTCACCTACCTCATACATAAATGCATTTGCTGCTATCAGTCCAAAACATATTTCAATTATTCTTTTAAATTTAAAGTCAGTTCATTCAATTTGTCAATGCCCTTAAGTCTAATATAAAAATGGACATATTTGGACTAATTTCTTTTTTTTTCATTTTCTGAGTTACAGAAGAACCACAGAAAGAAACCAACATTGTTATTTATTGAAGTGTGCAATTTCATCCAATTCATTATTTTCTTGAGGACTTTGCCACCATGTACTTAACAAATAGTTCATCAATTAAAATTTACAGCAGCACTACTGGAGTTTGAACAGACTCTGTTCAATTTGCTTTTTCTCTTTCAGCATTATCCACACCACTTGCCATCAAAATTATCAGGGCATCCTCTAATAATCCAATACCAGTTGGACATCATTAAACTTTTAAAATTTATGAATTTAGGAACTTTAATACTGAAAGCAAATACAAAGCACACAAAGTCTATAATATTTTTGTTAGAACTGTTAGAGTGATTTCAATAAAAAAAATAGTTAAAAATCTATGATTCAAATCACACAGTTAAATACCTGTAAAGAAAGGCAAGTAAAAATTCACCACAAAATATCTGCCTGAATTATCTCAATATTACTAGATAATTATGCAATCTACTCTTACAACTTCAGATATGCAAACATAGCATTTTAGTGATGAGGTCTGCACAATTTAAACAAACGGATGCCTTGAAATAAGTGAATAATTTGGGCAAAGAGCACACAATTGCCTGAAGTAGAAACATCAACTGAGAAAACAAAAGAGTATTATAATTTGAATTAGCAATTACTTCCAGTCTTCATTTCATTAAGCATGGCCAGTTTTTAACTATTAGGTTTATTGATTTTTTTTGGCATTAACCAACCACATAAAATCATTATAATCACCACACAAACACATACACACTAATACAATTCTCATCTACTAGTTTTAGTGTGTAGTAGCTCAGGTAATAGGCAGATTTAACAAAAATTATAGTTTAAATTAGGTAGCAATAATGTATAAATATTTTATCTTGAACCAATTCCAAAAATCACCGCATTTTTACTAGTAGAAGATTATAACAGTTGTTCCCTTGCCTCCCAATAGAAACACATAGAAAAAAATGTACTTACACTGAACAATGAGCTGCACCAAAGCTTCTCTTGGTTTCACATTAAATCCATTGTATTGGCTGGTCTGACATCTGTACATTCCTGACATTTCCCTAGATACATTCACAATCCTCAGTGTTCCATCATAACTCTCCATTTGCATTGACCCATCAGGCATTGCAACTTCTTTATCCGCTCTAGACCAAAGGATGATGGGTTTAGGTTTTCCAGTTACTTGACACTGTAGTTCTATTGTGTCTCCTTCTCTGGTGACCAAAGGTGATTTTTCCTGTGGAACAGTCAGATTGGGTGGAACTTGAAATGGGAAAAAGAAAATTTTTCAAGGTTAGTATAAACTGGTAAAGCATATTCAAACACAGAAAATCATAAGAAAACAATTTCTGCTGGTTGAAGATGTGTGACAATTCAGATGACAAAAATTATAGAAACCTTTGGTATAGGTGGTAAATATCATCAGTTGAAATTATTCTGATTTGTTTTTATAGAACTCTCTTGAGTGAGGTCTTCCAACATTAGCAAAATAAATAAAGCATTAAGTTAGGCTTAAAATGGTCAACATGAGAAACATTTATTCAATGATTTGTCATTATCAGCCATTAATTGGGCATTTAATATTTGCATTTCACAAAAGAATGATCCTGCCTTCTGAGGGTTCAGTTTTTTCAGTTTTCTGCTTCCTATGCTGTTATCTCTTACCCAAGGATGGTATAAGAAAGGGTATGTGATATTGTAGATTAGCAGGCACAGTAAACACAAGTAGTAGGAAAGGGAAAAGAAGCACCTTTGTCATACAATTAGAAGTTTTGACTGGTTTAGAAAACCTTGCCAAATTGCTAAGGTTTAAGGTTTGCTTTTTCCCTTAAGGACATTAGATGGACCAACTCACTACAATACCACACTGAGAATCCATTGTATTTTTCTCTGTTGAATTTCTAATATTTTTGAGATTTGAATTTTCCCATATACTTTCACTTTAAGACATTTTGAGATCACTGTAGTTTGTCACACTGTTGCCACTATTTCTGTAATATTAATTTTAAGTATATTTTCAAAAGTATATTTCAATAATATAAGACTTGTAATTTTTTGAAGTTAAGCTAATTTCTAATTTTACTGAAGATATTTCTGAGAAAATTAGGTTGATTTTACTGAAACTTAACTTTATTGCACTAGGATAAATATGTTATGATTTAGGACACAACAAGAACAACAAGAGGCAAATACTACCTAAGGAGTTTTCTCACAAATAAAATCACCTGTTCCATTGGAAGACTTTTACAATGTATATGCATTCAAATGTATTCATGCAATAGAACATCTATCAAAAAGCATGGGCTAAATTAAATGCCAGAATAAAAATAAACAAAAATTTATGAATAATTCTATCCTTCTGATAAATGCAATATGCTTCCTTTGGAGAGAATTGCATTTGGGTAAAAAGGCAAAGGTTTTATTCTCCCTTCTAGCATCACTGTGCTCCAATGCCCAGGAACAAAAACAAACATAATTTTAAAATTATCTTTCAACTAATATGGAAATGTTTTTCTCACACAGAAAAAAAATAAATTCAAGTCAAAAGTGATATGAGAATTAATTATCTTGCTATTTAAGTATCTTTGTGTATAATTTTTCATTTAATTCCTTCATTTACTTTTTATCTTAAAAAAGTAAAAGAAAAAAGTAGTTAAATAATGGAAATCAGAAAATATGGAACATTAAAACATTAACCATGACCTTCTTATAATAGATACTAGAGGCCCGGTGCACAAAAATTTGTGCACTCGGGGGGCGGGGGGAGGGGGGTCCCCCAGCCCGGCCTGTGCCCTCTCGCAGTCTGGGACCCCTCGGGAGATAACGACCTGCTGGCTTAGGCCTGCTCCCGGGTGGCAGAGGGCAGGCCCAATCCCTAAGTGCAGCCCCTGGTCAGGCTCAGAGCAGGGCCGATTGGGGAGTTGGGGCGCCGCCCCGTCATGCACAGAGCAGGGCGGATCGGGAGGTTGCAATGCCACCCTCAGTCACGCTCAGGGTAGGGCCGATTGGGGGGTTGGGGCACCGCCCCCTGTCACACACAGAGCAGGGCCAATCGGGGTTGGGGCACTGCCCCCTGTCACTC
>NW_005369060.1:551490-560496 GCF_000412655.1 Myotis brandtii | reverse complement strand
AGTTGCAACTGAGAGGCTGGCAACTGAGGCGGGGAACGTTGGAGTTCGCAGCAAGCAAGCCTCCCTGCTCGCTTCAGTGCCTGGCTGCCCGGCCGCCAACTTGGCTGACAGTTAATTTGCATATACTCACTGATTAGCCAATGAAAAGGGTAGCGGTCGTATGCTAATTACCATGTTTCTCTTTCATTAGTGTAGATATACAGTCTAAGAATTGCCATTAACAAAGCATATGTTTAAATATGGTTGCATTTAAAATAATATATGATTAAATAATTTAATTTAGTAAATTAATTTAATAAATTTAATGTAAACAATTAAGTAATTTTGTTAACTTATTCCTTTAGAAATAAACCAAAAGGGAATGATGCAATTCTAAGCAGCATCTTCTAACAATAGGATCAAAAAGAAGCCTCAATGTTTACTCACCCTGCATGAGAAACCACAAAGGATAATAACAATATCATCAGCATTTAACATTAATGATGTTCCTACTTTGTAATAGACACATTAGGGATTTTACATTTTCAGTTAATTCCTTTGATAATTCTAAGAATCAAATATTTCATATGAACATTTAACAAATAAAAATACTGAATATAAGAGAAGATGAGTACTTTGTTTGAATAAAATTCAAGCTGAGGCCAACTTATGACAAGTGAACAGTGTAGACACCTGACACTTGAAGCAGGTTCCAGTAAGCTGTGGTGTCTGAAATGAATAATTTGGGTTAGCACTGGACTCCTGTTCACAACTGCTCTGCTCCTATGGACAAATTAGACTAATTTTTCCTGCCCATCTCTTGATCACTAGTCCAGGGTCAATAAAAAATGAGAAGGTGGAAATTTGAGAGTGAACTGGACACATATTTTGCAAATTACCTTATCTATTTTATATTATACTAGAGGCCCGGTGCACGAATTCATGCACAGTGGGGTCCCTTGGCTTGGCCTGCAGGATCGGGCAAAACTGGCTCTCCAACATCCCCAGAGGGGTCCCAGATTGCGAGAGGGTGAAGGCCAGGCCAAGAGACCCCACTGGTGCACAATTGGGGTCAGGGAAGGAAGCAGGAGTTTGGCCAACCAGGGAGGGACCACAGAAGGGCTCCAGGGCATGTCTGGCCCATCATACTCAGTCCCAATTGGCTAGACCCAGCAGCAAGCTAACCTACCGGGTGGAGGATCTGTCCCCTTGTGATCAGTGCATGTCATAGCGGCTGATTGACCAGTCGACTGTCTGCCCCCTGATGGTCAGGGCACATCATAGGGAGTTGTTGAGCAGCCTTAGCATATCATTAGCATATTACACTTTGATTAGTTGAACAGCTGACTGGATGACCAGACACTTAGCATATTAGGCTTCTATTATATAGGATATCTATCTATCTATCCTATATACCTTATTCTATATAATAAAGAGGTAACATGCAAATTAACCCTCATGCCCTCACAAGATGGCTGCCTACAGCCAGGCCGGCAAGGGTTTAGTGAGGGACGACCAAACGACTGAACAACAGGCTGCGTGGGGCGACCAGGCTGGCGGGGGAACCGTGAGGGGCAACCAGGCTGGGAGGGGGGGCAGTTAGGGGTGACCAGGCCGGCAAGGGGAGTAGTAAGAGGTGACCAGGCCAGTGGGGGTGTGCAGTTGGGGGAGACCAGTCTGCCAGGGGGGGCAGTTGTGGGTGATTAGGCTGGCAGGGGGAGCAATGAGGGGCAACTAGGCTGGAGGGGGACCAGTTAGGGGTGACTAGGCCAGCAGGGGGGCCAGTTAGGGGCATCCAGGCCAGCAGAGGGGGGAAGTTGGGGGTGACCAGGTTGGCGGGGGGGCAGTAAAGGGTGATCAGGCAGGCAGGCAGGTAAGCAATTAGGTGCTAATGGTCCAGGATTGTGAGAGGGATGTCCAACTGTCCTGGGGATCGGGCCTAAACCAGCAGTCAGACATCCCCGTAGGGGTCCCAGATTGGAGAGGGTGCAGGCTGGGCTGAGGGGATTTGGTGCACTGAGCCTCTAGTATTTTTATATCTATCTATAATAGAATATTTCCCAAATATAAAGACAAACTGCTTTTTAGATCTACCAAACCAAGTCAATATATAACTTTTGATAAATCTATGTGAAATAAATGAAAATAAGTGATAAATTAAGAGATTATTTAATGGAGTCTCATTTCTTCCAAAACAAGCCAAATGACATAGGCCAAATTTAACCAGTCTGAGTATTAATTTCTTCACTTTTGAAACTAAGAATTTGCACTTTATTAGCTCCAAGGTTATTAATGGTTGACTGTAAAAACAAACAATAAAAACTTAAATATAGAAGTGCTGCTAAATGAAAGTACTCACTTCCTGCCTTAATTCAAAGATCTTATTACATTAAGCCATTCAAAAATACACAAACCTTTGACTAGGTATGTTTTATAAATTTATCAGGCTAAATAGTTAAGAAACTTCCTTTAAACATTTGTTTGTTTTTCATTTATTTAGATAAACTTTCCTTCCTATGTAATCAAAATTACAGAAATGTAAACCTCAGTTTTAATCTAGGTAACTTGAACTCAAATTTTACATAAATCAGCCCAGTTTTTGCTAAATAGCAAAATCTAATTAAAATATAGTGTATTTTCTATCTCTTCCATGAGGCTTTTTAAATCTTGAAATTGGAGTTAATTTTTTCTCCACAACTCTCTTGACCAAGAAAGTTTATGATTTCTAAAGTTCTTATAGTGATTTTCTCTCAATATCCACATTAAGTATTCCATTCTCTACAATTCTATACTAACCCCTCTTAATGATCTATACATATAAAAGCCTAAGCAACTGTTACGACCGAACGACCAAAACGACTGGAACTACCGGTCGACCAGTCGCTATGACGCACACTGACCACCAGGGAGCAGACGCTCAATGCAGGAGCTGCCCCCTGGTGGTCAGTGTGCTCCCACAGCCAACTTCCCATGGTTCATCTGCCCAGCCAGCCAACCTCCCGTGGCCCCTACCCCCGGCTGACCGGCCGGCTCTCCCATTGGCCTGGATCAGGGGGCCAGCCGGCCATCCTCCCATGGTCCCTCCTCCCAGCTGGCCACCACCCCCCAACCCCCGATAGGCCCTGATCGCTGGTCAGACCAAGGGACCCCACCTGTGCACAAATTAGTGCAGTGGGCCTCTAGTTACTATATATTTTTCTGTTATGAGATCTAGTTTGTTATCACTAGATCTCATTTGTTAACGTCTAAAACATATATTTTATATGTTAATAATATGAATTCCAACTTTAGCCCTAGACCCTTCCAATTTATGACTACAGCATAGTATTTTTATACTTCAAAAGCCTTTCAAATCTCCAAACCTAAGCACCATTTATTGCTTGACTTAGTTGATAGGTAATTATCAACATACATCATCTGGTAATTAAAAACTATAATATTTTCTTTGTTTTATCATTTCTTTTTGCTCACTACTACCTATCAGCCACTTTCCTTTCTCTGTCAAAAAAATGTCCCATGTCTGCCTATTTATTTTCATGGCTGCAGGTAGATTTCTTGGTAGAAGTCATCATTGTCTCTTCTTGTGGCAGTGCTCTAATTGGCCTCCCTGTCACCAGTCTAATTCTTCCAGGCCTCCTGTTATTCAGTCATAAATTTTATTATGATAAATGCTATTTTGTTCATGTCACTATGAAAACTACAAACTTCAATGAGAGTGTTAATACTAATCCTGGCTTACTAAAAACATTGAGAACAGCCTGATGGATATGTTAAGTAAATAGTGGTACAATCATACAATAAAATATGATGCAATCTTTTTAATGAAGACATAATAGACCTACATTTATCAAGAAAGATATTTATATTTTTAAACAACAAGTTAGTAAATAGTATGAATAGCTATAAGAACTATTAATAAATGAGTAAAACATGTTACTGAACAGTGTAAACAGTAGTGTCACATCCTATCTAATAAAAGGGTAATATGCAAATTAACCATCACTCTGTCACAAAGATGGAAGAACCTATAGCCACAAGATGGCGGCACCCAGTCCCCTCAGCCCCGCCCAAGTCCCCCAGTCCTGGGGGTATGGCCACTAGAGCGGGCAGTGTGAGCGGCCTGGTGGTATGCTTGCTTTGTTGCCACAGCGACGAGGCAAGTGTTCCGCCCCGGCTGCAGAGGGCCTCTGGGCAGTGGGTGCAGAGCGGCCAGGGCGGGACACTTGCTTCATCGCTGCAGCAACAAGGCAAGCGTCTCACCCCAGCCGCAGCAGGCCTCTGGGCAGCACACGTGCACACGGAACAAACAGAGCAGGATGCTTGCTTGCGTCATCGCCGTGATGACGAGGCAAATGTCTTGCCCTGGCTGAGGACAGCCTCTGGGCCACAGAGAGCCTCTGGGCAGTGGGCGCGGAGCGGCCAGGCCCCACAGAGTGCAAAGAACTACGGGGAGTGGGCCTAAGCCATCAGGGCTTCCAGATTGGAGAGGGTGCATGTCGGGCTGAGGGACCCACACCCCGCCATGAACAAATTTCATGCACCAGGCCTCTAGTTTTTATATAAAAAGTCTCATGCTTATGAATATTAATAGGGAGCTTCTTAAAGGGGAGTGTATATACTAGTATGATTCTTCTTTATATTGTCAGCATTCAGCACTCTATTTTGCACATAAAAAGAACTCAGCAAAAATGTTCACAGCAAATGTACAAATTAAGACAGCAAGAAATTTGGCCCAGATTCAGAGAAGAGGAAAAATCTAGAGGAAAAGGAAGCCCAGAAAGAAATACTGCAAAATACTAACAGTGAGCTCTCTCTGAGTGTGAGATTATTGATAATTTAATTTTCTCTGAATATTTCCTATATTTTCATTCTTTTATAATATGTACAAAGCATATAACATATTTGCATTGAAATGTTAATACAACCTGTTTTTCAGTGCTCATCTGATGAAAACTCCACTTTTTAATAACACAAATGTATCATTCTGAACATGGTGTTCTAGGCAACATGTCTGAGAAATGCTTCTCTAGAATTGCTCACTCCTATAACACTCATTCACATGTGTGGTTTTACCAGCCAGTGAACCTCAGTGCTCTTCAATAAGCAGTTTTTCCTCTGTTCAGCATATATTCTAGCACTCCCTGCCCGCCCCAGGTGTTGAGATTCAGTTCAAATGTTACTACTTTCAATGATAAGTTTTCTTATCCCTAGGCTGAGGTGGTTGTTCACTCTGCTTGACCACTTATTACATTGTAGACCCATTTAACCTGTACTTGTGGCTTTGTCCTATATTTTCTCCCATGTTTATATCTCTGAAAGCACAGAGTGTTTTACTCTGTCTCTAAAATCTGCTGCCTGCTTTCCTACTTGGCACAGTCCAGGAAGCCACAAAATAATTGATGAAGGAAGCGAGGTAGGAACAGAGAGAAAGGTAAGGAGGTAAGAAGATAAACAACTATAAATATAATAGAAATAAACATAATAGGTAAAAATCATAAACATTTTAGAACAAATGTGATAAATAAGAATAAAATGTAGAAATTATATAATTATTAGTCCATACAAATAACAGAATCTTCTGCAAAATATATTGTTAGTAGAGATTTTGGATGCAGTAGATCTTGAGATATGTGAGGTTGTATGTGAGAGCTAAGAGACTCAAAAAAGGGATCTTGCAGTTTTCCTTTACTTTATCTTTTCATTTAAAGATTTGGATAGATAAGCTGCAATAAAAAAAAGAAAAGTCAGAAAAAAGAGCCAATTCAAGAATATGCCATTCCTTTTGATATGTTTAATATGCCCTTTCTCTAATTAATGCATTTTTTAATATTGAATCTCACAATAAAAACATCAAATTAAGTAGAACAATTTGAAATGTCTGCATCTTTTGGGATCCACATTTATTCATAATGTACTGGCTAGAAAAAAATTCCTCCTGATAAAAACCCAGGGATACAACTTCTGATATATAATAAGACTACCCTTACTTTGATTTTTCTTTTCTGCAAAGCTACTGTTGGAGAAGTTATAATCAGAGAAACTTCAAAAACATATGACATCAAAGTTTATTATTCCAAACATAAAGAAATAGACAGATAATTTGGACAAACTGATTTTTTATCAACTGTTCCATTGTATCACATAAAATAAAGCAAATACAGACAATGAAAATGTTTTCATTTCTTCATTGAGAAGGAAATTGAGGAAATTTAATCTTTAGTCTTGACTAGGAAAATGACTGGCTTATTTTTCTTACTCCTAAGAATGCAGGGGAAGGCTAACTATCCTGAACTCTATGGGAAAATATCATGTTGTCTGAAGCAAAGACATCAGAGTATGCTTACTAACGACTTATTGATTTAAAATATGTAAATATTTATAGTGTACTATAGTTTAAACAAAGTATATATGATTTTATTATAAAATCATAATAAACTAAGTAATAAGTAAAGTTGTCTCTTCAAGGACAACTAGACATACATTTTCTAGAATCCCCAAATAAGTATAACACTGAATTAATTACACTTTAATTTTGAGAAATCTATAATAACAAAAGCATAATATGCGAATTAGGCCAGATGTCCTTCCCAACGATCGTCTGGACTAAGCTGGGGCTGCGAGGGAAGCCCCTGTCCTGGGTGCCTGCCAGCAGACTGAGGGAAGTCCGGTCCCAGCTGCCAAGGGAAGCCGGTGCTGGCTGCTGGGAGAAGGAAGGCCTAGTCTTGCATGAATTTCATGCATCGGGCCTCTAGAAGTTTCTAATACATATGGGTGATCTAGAGTGTAATGTATAATCTGTATTTAAAGCATAAATTAATTAGACTTCAATAAAAATGTCTGTTTATGATAGATTTCCCTAGAGGTCTGATTCAAAGATTCTCATGCTGACAAGACCTATAGATGTGAAGTGAGTTTTATTTCCAGTGATTTGCTGTTTGAAACTCGAAGGTTAGCAACATGCTTATTTCAGATCACACATTATTAAAGGAAAAATGTTCTATCACACTTCAGTGCTTCCTCTGTGTCTGAGGCAATGGTTCTCACCTCTTTTTTGCTAAGCATGAGACATGCACTTAAATACATTCAGAGTTTGAGGTTTTGAAAAATTGCAAAACTTTACATGGAAGTTAAGAAATTGACAGTTTGTAATTGCAACAACTACTAATGGCACATGAGTAGAGACTTCTCATTAAGGACTATGGGATAAGCAAGATAAGCCATTTGTTAAGTGAAATTGTCAACTTGCTTGTTGTAACGTCACTCATTTCTCTTCAGTGCAATATTGGAAATATTCTAATCATTATGTACCTCACAGCTGATTTGAACACATCACTAAGATTGGGAATAATTGTGTTAATACGTGAAACTTATAAGAATGTGATACTCTGTGGCCAGTGAGAATTATTCATCTGATAATTTGACAAATATAAGACAAATCTGATAATTATCTTTAGTTTCAAAATAATTCCAATCCAAATTCCCTAAATATTTTGAACCAGTGAACTTAATCCACTTTTAATAGTTATGTGTCTATTAAAACATAATGATAAAGTGTCCTTAATTCAAGGTGACAATGAAATCCAACTAGCTAAAGTCTCCTCACTTATTAATTGAGTTGCTGGTATTTGTATCCTTTTAGAAACCATTACTGGTAATGAGCAATGTTTGATAAAAGGAAACAGCACTCTACAAGTCATTTCTCTTAAAAGAATAAAGGTTCCCAATGTTGTTACTTTATAAAAAGCAGAACTTCCTTGAATCAGAGTTAATATAATAATATATTGCATTGCTGTATTTCCTTCTGCATTTTCTTCCTACTTATAAGTGGATTACTGAAATTTAATTCATGAATGTCTTTTTCTCCTTCTAAAAAATCTGACCATTTCTGAATTATTCTTTGTTTAAAAACCTGTCTTACTAACATTCTAATATTTTCAGTAGCTCCCCATTTTACAGGATGGTCTAAATCCCAGTGTCTGTTTTCCAGCTTAGCTGTCAACTGTTAATAAAGAGCTTCAAGCAAAGCTCTTTATTAATTTTGGCAGGTCGTTTAGTCCACTTAACACACTTAGCTCATACACAACTTCTTACCTCCCTCACTTCTATCTAGCAGTAACTTTGTCCTCACAATGCCCATCCAATAATTGCCCATTTTTAAGGCCCAACTTAAGTCTTTTGTTGTCTTAGGTCTTTCCTGGTTTCTGTATTTTTTATTCATTTTTCAAGTCTCTGGATACAACATATCTAATTTATTCTATACATGTCAATATAAAATGTGCACTCTTACATATGTAACTAAAATGTCTCGAGGCCAGCATCAGGTTTTATCTATTTCCTCAGTAGGTCCTACACCATGAGACATCTTAAGTATTTTAGAGGTGCTTAATAAATTTTTGATTGATTTATGGAGCATCAATCAAGGTTTCTAAACAACCAAAGTAAGAAAACTATTGATGAATAGTCACCTCTTGATTATTTAAGGCTTAATTATAAATTATATGAACTTCAAAATAATTTTTATACAAATTCTTTCTTTTTAATTTTTTTAAAAACCACATCAAAATGTCCATACTACCCAAAGCAATCTATAGATTTAATGCAATCCCCATTAAATACCAACGGCAATTTCACAGACCTAGAACAAACTTTCCAAAAATTCATCTGGAATAAAAAAAGACCCCGAATAGCTGCAGCAATCCTGAGAAAGAAGACCAAAGTAGGAAGGATATAAATACCAGGTATCAGTCTGTATTATAAAGCCACTGTTCTCAAAACTGCCTGGTAATGGCACAAGACCAGACATATAGACCAATGGAATAGAATAGACACCCAGAAATCGACCCAAACCACTATGCTCAATTAATGTTCGACAAAGGAGGCATGAACATACAATGGAGTCAAGGCAGCCTCTTCAACAAATGGTGTTGGGAAAATTGGACAGATACATGCAAAAAAATGAAACTAGACCACCAACTTACACCATACACAAAAATAAACTCAAAATGGATAAAGGACTTAAATGTAAGA
>NW_005369060.1:548404-550650 GCF_000412655.1 Myotis brandtii | reverse complement strand
GATCTCACTCATTTATGGAATATAATGAACAACATAAACTGATGAACAAAAACAGATCCAGAGACAGAGAATCATTGATCAGAACATCAAACCTCAGAGGGAAGGTAGGGGAGGGTGTGGGTAAGGGGGAGAGATCAACCAAAGGACTTCTATGCATGCATATAAGCCTAACCAATGAACACAGACAACAGGGGTTGAGGGCATGAGGAGGGAGGTAGTGGGGGCATAAGGACACATATGTAATGCCTTAATAAAGAAATTAAAAGTCAAATAAAAGGCAAAAAAAAAAGATCAACACCTTTTAAAATCAAGCTTAAACAAACAAACAAAAACCCACCCAAAATAAATTTTTATAAGTTAGTATTTCTACTAGATTTTAATTTAGTCATAGGAATGATACAAGGAGGTAAAATATTATGAAATATTTAGTAGTCCTGAGTAATTTTCCCATGCTATAGCTTTCCTTTTTTTTCAGTAAAGAAAAATCTCTACAACAGAATGTCCAAGTGGACCCATATTCTAAGGCTTATATTACCTAGTCTTGTGGCTAAATTATATAGGAAACAAGCACTTATTTTAAAACCTCCTCACACCAGATGGTAAACCTGATATTTCTGTCCATGATATGAACAAGCATGAAAAGACCTCTTATTACATTCTGTAAATAAAAAGTGCTCTTTTTTTTTGCACTGAAATACTTTTATTATTGTTTTTTACTGTTTCACCTACAATAAATCAAGAGGGGCTAATAAAACAAGGTCAACAATGTTTTATAAATCTAGCAATAGAGCAGAAAGAAAGCATGTTTAAAAACAAAGATGTGTTTAAAATATCATGGCATTTGCCTTTGGAAATTCTCAGGGGAAATGTACATGCAAGTATGCATACATACACAATGCTTATTTTTTAAAGAGTTGTGGAAAATCTTATTACAACGGCATTGTTAGTTATTTGAAACATATGGGGAGAGACAGAATCCTGGAGTGTAGCAAGTCTGGAGGGTTCAGTATTGGAAGATGGAGGACATGCAGTGCCATTCAGGCAGGAGAACAGGTTTGGCAGGCAACAGTTGCTGCTGCTTCAACGGCCCTCTCCCAGCAGGTGTTGCTATGGTACAAGAATAGTCTCTGAGGGTTTCAACACAACACAAAGTGTAAGATGACAGGACAAAATAGAAACTCATTCTCTGAGTGGCATTCATATTTTCCCTGCTACACAAGCGACAAAGCCAGCTACAAATAAACATGGCTCGGATCTTGCTGCCTCATAAGCAGATCAGTGAATGGACCTTAGGCTAAGGCTGTTTGTGTAGCATTTGGTTAAGTTTATTTTTCAAGTATCTTGAATTGTTATGATCTTTACATTAGTTAGTTTTCTAACTGAAGCTTATAATAAGATGTTTTTTAAATGATTAAAATAAATTTGTATTAACAAGGGAATTTTCTACTAAACTTTTTGGGAAAAGATATGAAAGCATGCATTTTTCTGTTTTTAAGCTGACTTATTGTATATGTCTGTCATGCACTGAAATACATAAATGAATGATGGTCACTGATTAAGCATATAAAGCTTACTTATATGTGGAAACTTATTTTTAAACAATTAAATTAAAAAACAAACAAAAAACATGAGCAAGTAGTTTAGCTTGCTAGTGATTCAAATTACATTAAAATTTTAGCAAGCTAGGAATCTGAACTGGACTGAGATTTCTGGAAGAAATATAAATTGCAAAACAAGCACTTGCTTTTTTTTTCTATAATAAGAATGGAGGTATTATAATAGTTAAAATTTTAAATAAGATGATAAGCTATTTAATTACTAAGATATTAGTAGGTCATTTGATGAAGGGATAATATATAATCATTTTTGAAAAATAGGGTATTGATTCCTCAACTTTGCGGTTAATCAAGTTCCATTTCACGTTTGGTATGTTTTTTAGGTAATGCAGAGGTAAGCTCGAAAACAATGGTTTTTGAGTATAAGCAATTGATTAAGAATTTTACCTTTAAAGCTAAATACTGCTTCCTAAACAGCATCCTATATAATAAAGAGGTAATATGCAAATTGACCATCATGCCCTCACAAGATGGCTGCCTATGACCAGGCCCACAGGGGGGTTAGTGAGGGACAACCAAACAACTGAACAAGCAGCGTGGGGCGACGACCAGGCTGGCAGGGGAGTTAATGAGGGATGACCAAATGACTGAACAGCAGGCTGTGTGGGGCAACCAGGCCGGCAGGGGGGG
>NW_005369060.1:530882-548343 GCF_000412655.1 Myotis brandtii | reverse complement strand
AATGACTGGTCGCTATTATGCGCACTAAGCAGGCAGGCAGGCAGGTGAGTGGTTAGGGGCAAGCAGGCAGGCAGGTGAGCAGTTAGGGGTGAGCAGGCGGGCAGGCAGGCGAGCGGTTAGGGGTGAATAGGCAGGCAGGCAGGTGAGTGATTAGGAGCCAGCAGTCCAGGACTGTAGTCGGACATCCCCCAAAGAGTCCCAGATTGGGGAGGGTGCAGGCTGGGCTGAGGAAACCCTCCCTCCCCCCTGTGCATGAATTTCATGCTCTGGGCCTCTAGTATTATATAAAATAAAAATTATAGGCAGGAAATAGTCCCATAACTTAAAAGTTAGTTCAAAGATTCCCAAATTCCTGCAATTCTTATAGTCTATTACATATTTGTGTCCTTGACTACTCACTCTAAAAAATGGTGCCATGATTGATCTAAATACATTTTTATGTGTTATCAATGCATTATCCCTTGAAGTAATAGGAAACACTCTGAAAGTAAAAACCGAAGGACCACATATATGAAAACTTACTCCTATGCTACAACTAATACCTATTTATTTTAACACATTTTTCTGAGCCCCTTCAATAGGAAAATATGTTTAAAATTGGGGACAAGAGAGATAAATTAGGGCATTTACTACCTTCAAATATTATATTATACATTATGAAAACTGATAAATAGGGACAATTCTCAGTAAATGATCATGATCATTGTTAAATCAGAGGCCTTTCTTTAAAAAAAATAGATATGAAGAATTTGGAAAGGTTGTAGGTGTACAAGATTAGAAGTTTGACGTGGACTGAGGACCCAACCTACTTACTAACTGTGCAATCTTGGATTATCTTAATCTGGTTTCTCATCTGCCAGTAATAAAGAATGAGAATTTAAAGACAAAATGGTACAATGCACATTAGAATGTACTGTATATTGTATAATATTTTGAGGTGCGTAATACACTTGTAAAAAGCAAGGCTCAGGTCAGTTAGCCTAGATTCAGATCATAGCTCCACCACCTACTGGCTGTGTGACCATCCTATATCTCTCACTTTAAGTGAGTATAATTGTAACTACCTCATATATTTTTAGGGTAAAATAGAATAATATACATAACATCTTGAGCATAAGGTCTAGCATGTAGTTATATGTTACTTATTATGTTTTCTTTCTTTTTTAAATATATTTTTATTGATTTTTTTACAGAGAGGAAGGGAGAGGAATAGAGAGTTAGAAACATTGATGAGAGAGAAACATCAGTCAGCTGCCTCCTGCACACTCCTTACTGGGGATGTGCCCGCAACCAAGGTACATGCCCTTGACCGGAATCGAACCTGGGACCCTTGAGTCCGAAGGCCGAGGCTCTATCTACTGAGCCAAACTGGTGAGGGCTTATGTTTTCTTCCTTATCAATGCTTTTTATCAGTATATCAAGAACTGTATTTTTTTGTTTTACATATATTTCTATATGAGGGCAAAGATTTTGTTCTATTCATACCTGTGATGTCTCAAGTACTGAGCATGGATACGTATAAGCCAAAGAAATATTTTATAAATAACATAAATATATATTTACATATATAAATAAATTTCATTGCCATTGCCTGTTGTCTTAGAGACACATATGCATTTCAGATGAGGAAACTATTCAAAGAATATAATATTTTGGAAAGGATAGGAATGAACCTTTTTAATCTGAATAGTCCGAGGTATCCCCCAATGCCATGAAAGGAAAGAGGCTGCAGATTTCTGCCATAGAAATAATAATTGGGCTGGTGATTTTGGATATTATCATAAAATGGCACATAATACAGGTATCCCAGCTCTCGTGCTATTTCTATGAAGTAGTAAGGCTTAGGTATTCCTAAATACATCTATTCCTCCTGTGTGAGGATGGCGAATGTCAATGCTATTCATTTTCACAAAGGTCAGGCATTGCCAGGAAAACCATGGATCAGTAAGTTAAAAGGAGCTGTCGGATCATGTTAATTATGTGATTGCTTTCTTGTAGATGAAGGGATTCTAAATTAAAAGGAGGATAAGTTATAAATTATATATCAAATGCATTATGAAAGCATAGCCAATGAAAAGTGCTTTAAAGAAATGCACAAATTATTTTACTTTCTAGAGCAACTGTGGTCACAGTGGTAAACTCTTCAATGCAGAATGGCTAGAGAAATCAATTTACTTCTATAATAAAAAGGCCATTTGTCTCCTTGTACAATCTATGTGACATGGTTAGGCCTCTTATAAATGATCACTGGACAATGTCTGTGGTTTACAAATTCCCTAATTACACCACTGATTATGTATCACTGGATGTGCCTTAGCCTGTGGGAACTGACACCACCACCATTTTAATAAACATTCTGACATAAAATGAAGCTGGCTCTTTCATGCTTTGTCAAGAGCAAAATGAAACAACCAGTGAACACAATGTTCCATCGACAAGTCAGGGGCACATGTTCTTTAGAGCAAATGAGTTTCAATTAACAGATTTGTTAGTAGATAACTGGTCAATTAAAAAAATAAGAGGAGGGATTTCTTCTAATACATGAGGGCTTATTTAACAAATATTCTACCAATGTGTGACTGCATTTCCTAATCCAATCCGCCAGTCTGCAGAAGTAGAGAATGTTATAATAAAAATATGGGCCTAATTTTAAAACCACATAAAAACTCACATAATGCCATTGATCGGAATGATACATCACTCATTCTGAGCTAATGTGTTACTGTGAATGGAGTTTGGTACCATTTTATTAATATGGTTTTACATTGCATTTTATTCCTAAGCAATGATATATCTGTTTAAATGTTGACTAAATATATTTTGTTTACAAATATTATTTATACAAACTTGGCAAAAGTGACCTTATCTTTCATTTATAGTGGACTGTAATTCATATTAAATGCATTTCAGAGCCGAAACCGCTTTGGCTCAGTGGATAGAGCGTCGGACTGCGGACTGAAAGGTCCCAGGTTCGATTCCGGTCAAGGGCATGTACCTGGGTTGCGGGCACATCCCCAGTGGGAGATGTGCAGGAGGCAGCTGATCGATGTTTCTCTCCCATCGATGTTTCTAACTATCTATCTCTCTCCCTTCCTCTCTGTAAAAAATCAATAAAATATATTAAAAAAATAAAAAATAAATAAATGCATTTCAGATGCAGACATTTGAACTGCTTGTCATTTTGTCATTGTTACTTCACATATGTAAATTCCCAGTCTATTTCATATTGTGCATATAACCTCCTTTTAAAGTGCAGTGATATGCTTCTCCTTTCATAGCTTCGTAATCTAGTCATTTTTACTGGTATATCATCTCTAAAATTTGGAAAATTCTGATATTTATAGCTGTAATGTACTTGAGAGGAGTACCAGTTCATTGTTTCCCTGCAAATCATTGTCATGTCCCCTCTTCTAAAGGTTTCACTGATCCTAAGCTGCCTCTTACTGACTTTTACCCAACAAACCTTCCCAGGCTCCAATTCCGTAGTCAAAGAGGTAAGAAGGCAGCCACAATATGATTTGTGGTTTCTGAAATGGGTTTACTCGTCAAATTACATTTCTCACAGTATATCTCGGGAGACTGAAATCTCATTACTTGAACTCATTCCATTGAGAGGTTGTGTTTATATAAAGGACCTGGGTTCTGCAGCCAGAATTGACCTATGTACAACACCACTTCACTACTTAGAAACTGGGAGGCTTAGGAAAGTTACTTATGCTTTCTAAAGCTCAAGTTTCTCACCTGTAAAATGGGTATTATCACAAATGTACCTACTTCAAATGGTGTCCTAAGGCTTCAATGAAGTACTAATTGTAAAGTGTTTAGCCTAGCAACTGGAATATAATAAACAATAAAAGAATCTCAATTATGCTTTTATGTAAATAGGAATTCTACTGTATATGGTGTGCAATTTACTTTGAAATGCTTCACTATATGGTAATGCTTTGTTTCTTAAACTGGGTGTGGTTATATGTGTGTATTCTGTAAGCTGTGGGCTTACAATCGATGTGCATTTCTATGTTTTGGGCATGCTACTATGAAAGTATTTTTTTTTTTCAATTCTCACCTGAGGACATGA
Organism: Myotis brandtii; assembly: GCF_000412655.1. Classification (NCBI taxonomy): domain Eukaryota; kingdom Metazoa; phylum Chordata; class Mammalia; order Chiroptera; family Vespertilionidae; genus Myotis; species Myotis brandtii. The sequence continues at coordinate 544,265 of NW_005369060.1, read as the reverse complement.
TTTTCATTGATTTTAGAGAGGGAGGGAAAGAGAGAGGGGAGAGAGAGAGAGAGAGAGAGAGAGAGAGAGAGAGAGACCCATAGGCCCCTCTAGACCGAATCGTATCTGCAATTTAGGTCAGTACCCTGACCTGGAATTGAACAAGCCACCTGCCAGTGTACAGGTGACATGCCAACCAACTGCCACCCAGGCTTCACTGGTCAGGTAGCATTTTAAAGACTCAAACCGTGGGTCCACTCTGCTTAGGAAGCTAGGACAAAACAATTATTGTTATATTGAGCTGCACTAAAGGATTTTTAACCTAGCTTAACTTTGATGAAATGAATGCTGTTCAAGTTATGTGCCTTTATGAGATTAGGGTAAATAAGGCCTTGCCCACTTTCATGAATGGGGTATGTGACTGGCAAAAGGGTCTGAACATACTAAAGCTCTTTGAAGTGCTGCTCTTGGAGTAGGAGAGAGTGTTGTGCCTCATCAAAAGAGAATGTGGTCACATGATTCAGCCATAATGTTACCTGAATCCTTTTTAGAGTATTTTAACACCTGCTTATAGTGATTTTTTTTTCATTTAAGGCCATTGTTGAAAGGTATAACTGAATATCAGAATCACCTGAGATAGTAAAGGGAAATATCCATTTAATATAAGATGGTATAGCATTTTACAGCATTCTGCAAAATCTCATATTGGATTTGAAATCTGAGATTCTAAGCTTAAGTCAGGATGTAGCTATCTTAATAATAAAAGGGTAATATGCTAATTAGACCAGAAGTCATTCCAGACATCCTTCCTGACGAAGCTGGGGCAGGAGGGAAGCCAGCTGGGTCCCAGGTGCCTGCAGACAGCCCGGGGAAAGCCAGCCCGGGTCCCGGGTGCCTGCTGGTGGCTGGAGGAGGGAAGCCAGTGCCAGCAGCCAGGGGAAGGAAGGCCTACTCTTGCGTGAATTTTTGTGCATTGGGCCCCGAGTAGGAAATAAACAAGTATCTAAGCTTTTGGGCCCACTTCCCTTTCTATAAAATAAAAGGTACTAGGTAATCTATAAGTATCTTCAATACTTAAAAACTATGTCAATAATTGAGGCATTTATAAATCATTTTAAAATATCTTACAAAGTAGGAATTTGGGGATTTGTCAAATAATCTTTTATTTAAAACTAGATATTCAGAATTCATAAATATCCCAAACTATGCCAGAAAAATTCTAACTGTAATGATTTTCTAAATATACTTAATCTCTTTCTTAACCTCATTGAAATCCCACAAAGAAGGATGAAAAATTGTCTATGAAAATTAATAAGACCCTTTTTATATTAATATCTATTCATTTGAAAGCAAAATTTGCACTGTAATGGTGCTTCTAATTTATATTTTAGAGCTCTTGAAAGAAATTGCTTTGCTTTAAGATATTCCAAAATGTAAGATTAAACTTATATATTACAAATAAATTAAATCCTATAACAATCATTCTATTTAATGCTGGAAAATCGAAGACTCTAGAGATGTGGCTACTACATAGAGCAAAATGGTGTTCAAACTGTCAGTCTATGACTCTAGTCTTCATGGCTACTTCTTTTGATCTGTGTTCCTCAACTGAAATGGTAGACGGGTAGTCTCATCCGTGAACATAAAAATCTGAAGTATTATCATAATTACTTAAGTAGTAAATGTAATAGCACCTCCCAAAACTCTGTCTTCTCCTCTAGCCAACAAATCCAGAATAAGTTTTGGTATTATAGTGTTAAATAATAAATCCTAATTTATGGTCCATTCTCAACTAAAAATATGATGGGAGACATTTATCCTTCATTTTAATGAATATATTTCTATGAGTCTTTCTTTAACTCTAGTAAACTATTGCTAGTTATTATAATTTTAAATGCAAATTATGGAACCAATTTTTACACTAGAGAAATCTATATCAAGTCATTTATATTCAAATAGTTTCCATATCCTCATTGTCTGCATTTATAAAAGGATAAAGGGTATAGGGAACATGAATTGGGCATCCTTTCTTATTTCTTATTGATCTGTTCTAATCTTAATTTTATCTGGGAATTTCAAAAAGTGTTTAACTGCCAAGTGAAGAAAATCCTTAACACATGAATAGAACCACTGTTAAACTATAACTTGTAAGGGAGAACCTTTGTTCAGATATTTTTTGGGAAAAAGGTTATTAAAGATGACAATTAAAGGAAAATTGAAAATCCAATGTTATTTCCATAACTACATTGATTCAGTTTTATGTGAGAAAATTCTAATATGTAAATATGATTAATATTTGAACTATTAATAGAAAATAGGGACTTAATGTAATGCAGCCAAACTTTGCATTTATGCTTTCTCCCAAAATAAGTGGTGAAAATATTTATATCATTCTGCTTTTCAAAACAGCATAACTTACTGACAAGAACATCTAAACATGTTCCAAATATTCCCTCTCACTCCTTTAAATAATCAATTTGAAAAGAAATTACGATGATTGGTTCTTTCTGTAAATCTCTCTCTTATTTTCTTTTGTTCTTTCTCCTTCTCTCCCACCCTCCTTCCCACTCTCCTTCAATTGTCAATCCTTTCACTTGAAGGAAATGAAGAGCTCATGTCCATTATCAAAATCCATGCATTAATATTAAAATATCTAGGACAAATATATGCCTCTTCATGCTGATGGGAAAGTACTGAAGGTCCTAAAGGCATTATAAACACAGCAAGTTTTCAACTGAATATCCCTCTTTTCCACAAAATTGAGGAGCTCTTCTTTTTTTTTTAAATTTTCATTGAGCACTCTTTTACCATTTTCTCTATGATATCTTCTTTTTTCCACCATCTCATTAGATATGTTTTCTTTGTTTCATATTCTTTTCTTAAATAAGCTCATACATATCTAATTACCACAGTTAGTTGTGAAGTCGATGTTTTATTTTGGGCCTTTCTTCCATTCATCAAAACCAATTTTTTAATTAATCACCAAAAATAAAAAGATGTCTTACAAGCCCTCACCTATAACTAATGCCAAATCAATTTATCCTCTCAAACCTCTTCCACAACCTAAAATCTCTCACTCAGAATGTTGCATCACCATATTCTAGACAACAGAGGTAAAACATTTTGGAATGATAAAAGCACAGCATACTTTGAAAGAGATTGAAGAATCATCTAAGCAAATAGTTTTTAACTGTGCAGTTTAATACAGTGTGCACATGTATATGTTTGTGAATTGGAGTCAGAATCTTTTGTCCAAATATTGGAGTGGGAAAAGAGGGTAAAAATCTCAACTATTTTTTTTATCTTTCCCCAGCAGTTCAAAGGCCCTTAAGAATATTAAAACAAACAAACAAACAAACAAAAAAAACAATAAAAAATCACTAGTTATCATTGAAATATTATTTGGAAATCAGTTACCCAGCTGATCCTTTTTTTCCATAGATTAAAAGTTGTGAGGTCCAGCCAGACCCAAGGACTTAAAGCTTCTAAGTGGCAAATTTGGGCCTGGACCCAAGTGCAGGGCTCTACACCACATTAAGCTGCCTGGTGTCAGTGAGGCATTCTCTTAAATTTACTTGAGAACATTGGTCACTGACTTCACTGCCCCTTAATGGGAGAGGTTGTGAGAGGGCTTCAGCCCCTCATCTGATTCCTATCAATCTTCAGCTGAATAAATTGTTTCCATCCCCAAACACACACTCCAATCTGCAGACTCTTTTTTGCTTAGGTTGCTTTTTTCACATTCTATATATTTCCACAGACTCTTCCTTAAAAATATTCCAAAGCTATAGTGGAGAGATAAGGAATCTAAGATGTAAAGAGGTGAACCAACTTCTCATATGAAGTTCATGAGTGAATCTCATGTTTTTCTTTTCTTTTTTAAATATATTTTTATTGGTTTCAGAGAGGAAGGGAAAGGGAGAGAGAGATAGAAACATTAATGATGAGAGAGAATCATTGATCAGCTGCCTACTGCATGTCCCCTACTGGGGATGGAGCCCACAACCCAGGCAAGTGCCCTGACAGGAATTGAACAGTGATCTCGTGGTTCAAAGGTTAAGGCTCAACCACTGAGCCACGCAGACACAGACTGGGCCTCATGTTTTTCTAATTCATTGAGCCTTCTGCATCTTTTACTCTCTCACATGACACATCCATAAAAGATGGCTTATCCTCACTGCCTTATTACTACTCAATACAACTTTTCTGCTTTCTCTCTCATATTATCTCTAAATGACTCACTGAACACCTCCTGACAATGCAAACAAAGGTAATCTACACTGTTGGGAACACAGAGGAAAAGGTTTTTTTGCCCAATTGATTGACTGTGAAGACTCTGGAATGCCTTTTGAAGCTCTCTTTTATTTCTCCACAATTCTTCCCCTAATTGTCTTTTTGGAACTCTGCAGATTCATCCAATAAATAGCCCCCCTCCCCAATACACCAATCTGATCATATTGCTCCCTTGGTAAAATTAATTGGTCATTCTTGATTATATGAATGAGATGTAACTACATTAATTTTTTTCTAAAATCTAGTGACATATAATTCTCACTTCAAATCCTAGTCAGATGCCACCTGCTCTATGGAACACTTGCTGACCAGATTCAATAGTTTCATCCTATATGCTTCCGTATCACACTGACAATTTATAACGCAAGCACTAGACTATCTACTATTAGTTTTTCAAGTATATTTCAACTGGAATATAAAATCCATTATGAATTGGGCACTATGCATTTTTATTTCTTTCTATATCCCTTTTCATGTAGTAGTTATTGAATAAATATTTTCTGTGTATTGAATGTGTACTATATTTAATTAATTAATCCCAGGATTTTGGGTGACAGCTATACTAATTTCTCTTTACTATATAAGAACTCTTGGCATTATTCTTACTTGCACTATCAGTTAACCTTGCTTCTCAAATCTAAATTTCCAGATTTAAATCCAAATTTAAATTTAAATTAGGGCTGTGAGCTTATGAAATAAAAGTCAGATCTACCAAATAATAAAATACAAATAATACCAATGATGTGTGCTGCAAATACTATGTTTATTTCTTGTGGTGGATTTTCTATCTTCATTAAGAAAACTTCAGAAATTTCAGGTCTTTTTAAACTGTTCCCATCGGATCCATCACACCTTTATTTTGTGTAACTTTAGCAAGTTCTCACTTAGTCATTTAGCACCTTCTAATATGGCACTTGATAAGCGTTCTGAAAGTATATCTACCCTAAAAATATTCAAGCATGGATTTTTTACTATTTTAATGGTTGCTATTAAAGACAACAGGGGACAGAACAAGCTCCAAACACCACAACCTCCATCAACACTACCTGAAGCTAAATGATAGCAATGATACTTGGTATGAACAACTGACATTTTCTCAGACCTACTTAAGTATGAGTAAAAACACCTTTAGAAAACTTTGCTATGCCTGCTATTTTTCTTTCATTACTTTAAATAATCTGAATAACAACTACATTACTTATTCAAACACAGATTCCAGACAAGTCACCTATCCACTCCCAACATTTCCAGATGATTGCATTTACATGTCTCCTTTGTAGAAAATCTCCTTCGGTCACTGAGCATTGCAAAAGTAACACAAGTGAGCAGAAGAAATAATTGTAAATTATTAAATAATTTTAAAAATAAAAACATAATTTAAGTACTAAACCTATTATTTTCAAACAGGCAATGTTAAGCATGAAATATTCCTGGTACGCTTTTATATAACTATGACTTTATATAACCATGCCTACCATATAGGCTAACATTGACACCCTCCTTTACTGAAAGCACAAATAAAATGAATTAAGTAGCTCTATAAATATGCCTAGCCCAATAATTATTAAGGAGCTCTCTGTACATAGTCAATAAAAATAGTATTTTCAGTTCAGTGTCTCTCAGGGAAATTTACTAAGCATAGTAGCTATTAAAGACTCTAAGGACCAAGGTGAAGATACCTGTCAGTGCATTTAGTTCAGGTCCCAGAGCTGTAGGTAAAGAGGAAAGCCTATGAACAGAAAGTGGGAAAGGCTGTAGAAGAAATAACTCACTGTGTTTTAGGGTGACGGTCTCCCTACTGACACACTGCAAAAACCACTAAGCTTCTTCCTGGCCCAAATCAAGGACAATTATTGCACCCCTTCCAATAAGCTCCAAACTCAACTGAGAAGTCTCAGCACTTAGAGGAAACCCAATCTGTATAAACTAGTCCTGCCTGAGGCCAGTGCACAAAAGTAGCCATTCGGGCAAGAGGAAAGTTACTCGATAACCAGGAGACTCTCAAGTTCAGAGTGTATCTCAATTTTTTAAAGTTGTACTTTTCATTGTCTCCTCAGATATTAAATTAAAATATATACGGGGTGGGCAAAAGTAGGCTTTAAAGTTGTACTTTTCATTGTCTCCTCAGATATTAATTAAAATATATACGGGGTGGGCAAAAGTAGGCTTACAGTTGTGAATACGTGAAACAGTTTATTCTTGTATCATTTATTAATTATTGTACTATTTATTTGTATTACAACTGAAAACTTACTTTACCCACCCCATTATATAGAAACAGAGGCAAAAGATAGATGAAAGTGTTCAAAGCAGAATAGAGAGAGCAGCAAGAAAATCTTGTATGTTAGGAATGAGACTTTAGCAATTGCAAAGTAATCACAGGAATCCTTGCAGCATAATCACCCTTGCAGACAATGGTCAGCAAAAATACAAGGTTCCCCCAAATTCATAAATAAATATAGAATAAAGAAAACTTTAGAATTTTTCCTCTATTTATAGAAAATATATTAATACACATATAACAGTTATATGTGGGTTTACCATAATTTCCCAGTAAGTCCATAGAGTTCAGATTTGTCATTAATTTATTTCTTAATAGGGTTTCACTATGGCCTGTGGGCAAAATATGGCCTATCACCTGTTTCAGTAATTAAAGTTTTATTGGACACAGCAATTCCTATTAATTTAATGTCTGTGGTAACTTTCCTACTATAATAACAAAGCAGAATAGTTTTGACAGAAACCACATAACCTATGATGCAAAAATATTTACTATCTGGCCCTTCATAGATTGCTGACCTCTGTTCTCCATTAAATTGGAGGTCATGGATTTAACCTCACATTTTTGGAGTCAAGGGAGAAAAGTTTTTTGCATCTAGTTACTCGGGAATTCAATTACATGACTTTTACTACATAGAAGCTTCCTCTGATCAAAGCATTGTCAGGTCTTACCAGTACATGTTTTAGTCTCACTTATGACTTCTCCTTACATAAAATGACCTATCATTCTCCATAGTCATCTACTGGCTTAAATTTTAGCAGAATTTCATTAGTTTCTATTCTTCCTTAACTAGAAAAGGGTAAAGATGTAAATCCAATGGCATTGACATAATAATTTTTCTTTTGCCCTCTGTTCATCACATGTTCTTATTAATTGTGTGCCACAGGCCCATGTTATCAAGAACTTTCATTTCACAGATGTGAATACTTGTACAGACATTTACTATCACAAGTGTAGTAACCAGCCAGGTAGTCAGCAGCAAAGTTCAAATTTCAAACTAATTCTCTCCATTGGTCACCTCCATGCACATATCCTTATGGTTTTACCTCTGGTTTAATCCTCTAAATCTAGCTTAATTTTCTGCTATATAAAATGCTTGGGTACTCTAACAAGGTAAGAAGATGTTATCACAGTGGTATTGAGTCCTCTGGTATAGCTGCCCACCAGATATCTTATCACAGGAATTCCACACATCTCCATTCTCACTGTTTACATGTCTTAGACATGATGTAGATGCTTCTGAGTTTACCGTAAACCTACAAGCCTGTCAGGTCACGCAGAGGAGCACACACAACCTAACAAGCACCCCTGGACTTGGCCATAAAAAGACACTGGAAGAAGCAGTGGAGTATTTTTCAGCAAGCCTTCTGAATATTAAAAGTCTATTATAACATTTATATTTATGTAAATGATAACAACTGAGTGACACTATTTTAAGGGTTGATTTTCACTTTTGTCAACATTTTAGGCTAAAATCCATATGCCGGTTTCAGCAAGTACGTGGAGAATTTTCATGTTACAAAATTGAATTGTAACAATTATACGTAATTTTAACTGATAAATTTACAATTACAACAAATGTTTTTTAGTTATTTGCCGTCTAGCTAGATAAAAATCTAGCTTCAGAAATGATAATGAAAACATTGAAGTAAATCAATATACCTTATATTAATATTAATAAATACTAACCCTAAAGAAATAAAGAATCATGTAACATTCTGGAAAGTTTCCTCATACTATGTTTTGCCTAATGGGCGCTCTCTTCACTGTCACTATCACAGTGCTATTTCTACCAAGATTTAACTCGAATGTCATTTTTCTGTGAAACTTTCCTGTGACCACATTGACAAAAGCATTCACAATTCCTACAAAAGTCTGACGAAACTTTAATAACAGCTTCCATCCCACTATATACTGTGCCTTATTTCTAAGTCATCTGACCACTAAATAATTTGACAACTTAGATCATAAGCTTTTTAAGGACAAGGCCCCTTTTTCTGTCACCATATGACATAGAGCCAGGTACAGAGCAGTAATACAATAAAATAATTACAGGAAACAAATTTTAAAATGACAAGACAATAAATGATCACAATAAACAATTTGAATGTTTACAGAATTAGGAGGAAAATGCTTCTATTGTTGAATTAGTGTGAAAATAAGACATAATTTACCATTACATATATCATAGTTTTTATTATTCAATCAAATGCATGAGGCAAACTCCCATATAGGCTCTTTCTACAAAGTTTTTCTAAAATCAAATCATTGTTCCTTAAATATACTACTAATTATGTAAATTAGAATTTACCTTCCTGATATATTTCATATTTCAATTTTAAGAGTCCTCAAAAACATATCTAGAGCTGTGGCTCATCATTTAAGAAAATGGTTTTCAAACTGTATTAGGCAGAAGTCCTTCTGCTATCTTATCCTTATCTTCATAAGTTTCATATATGTCTCTTAAACAGTAACAATTAAGATTCAATGTAAGATTTTGTATGGAAAACAGTTGATAAAATTTTTTAGTATTTAAAACATCACCTAAGAGTAGCTTACATTTACCATAAAGAAAATGTTTAACACATAAGAAAACCTCTGAAGACTTTATCAATTCTAAATTCCCTAAAATAATAATAGTAAAACCAAAAACATCTGAGATTTAAGAAGCCCCCACATATTTACTTATGTCTTAACAGTAGTACACATTCTTCTCTTTGACTTCACTCACCAATTTGTGGTAATTTCTTCTGAATCTTATATGGTTCATAGAATTGATATCATCCAAGATTTTTCTCCATGCTATATAGCTTGTTCATTCAAGCTCTATCTCCAGGAACATCTCTATATGTTATATTAAAGTACTACTTTAAGTGTCGTCTTCTATTATGTGGGTATAAAAATAATTTTTATTGATATCAATTAAACCAATTAATCTCAGATCTACAGATCTTTATCCTATACTGTGGTATTCCACTGTACTGTAAGCAAAATGGAACACCAAAGCCAGTTGCAGCATGAAGATAGAATATGTCACCATCTTCAATGACTCATCCTTTAGGTTAAACATCAACTTTTTCAGGACTCCTCTATCAAAATACAATCCCATGTGCAGGCCAGTCCCATGAGCATGTCACTGTGCAGTCACTCTTAGAAGAGCCCTGTGCTTGGTTTAATGCTCTCATGTTGCCATCATGAAATTCTTAGCAAGTTCTGAACAAGGGACCCAATTTTTATTTTACTGGACACCACAAATAAGGGAGCCACACCTGCTGATGAGAGTGAGATTACATGAAACCATAATATTAATTTTCAAGTGAATAATTTCTTAAAATCAGTAGGAAATTTCAGCAAGAGCATGAAAAGAGATATCAAATGCCTCTCTTGCTGGGTAATAGGAGGAGGAAAGAAAATATAGAAGGAAAGTTATATTCACAGATTAGCTCAACTCTTCGGTTAATAATTATTTACTGAGTATCTACTAAATACCATGTATTGTACCAGATGCTGAGATTACAGTGAACAATGCTGTTCAGTCCCCACATTGATGGAGGATTTTACTCTAGAAAGGAGACAGATAATAACCAGGTCTGTCTGTGGTGGTGGGGACAGCAAAGGGCAGTGTGTTGGAGGGGGACTTAATATATCTACTTGATCTCTAGTATTGTTACCTTTGGTAATCAGACCAAATGATAATAGTTAAGAAACTTTAACTATAACAAGTAATTTTTTTTATTATCAAGAGGCAATTCTTGAGTATTTTCTGCTTTTATGATTATCTTTTGTCATTTTCCTTTTAGGATTTTTGAAAATTTTATGAATCACTGCTGGTTATCTTCTCCACTTTGTAATCTACAATATTCAGTTTCAAATAGAAAATATTACATATATTTAGAAATGAATGTTAGGGCTCATTTTTGTGAATAATTAAATAATGCTCCTTTCTTTTCTCCATCCTGTGCTCCCTCTTGTATATACGTTTAACTGTATAAGAACTATTTTCCACCTGACGAGTCTTGTTAAATAGGAGCTAGGTTTGTGTCACTGATTTTTAAAAAGCAATAAAACAAGACAACCAACAACACAAAGCAATGCTTATAATTAAATGTACATAAATTCTGTAAAACTGACCCTTATAAACAAGGACAATGATCTTGAATCTTACAAAATTATTCTTACTTTTATGGGAAAAATCATATGTGAGATATTACCTAGGCCCTAGGGCAGTGATGGCGAACCTTTTGAGCTCGGCGTGTCAGCATTTTGAAAAACCCTAACTTAACTCTGGTGCCATGTCACATAGAGAAATTTTTTGATATTTGCAACCATAGTAAAACAAAGACTTATATTTTTGATATTTATTTTATATATTTAAATGCCATTTAACAAAGAAAAATCAACCAAAAAAATGAGTTCGCGTGTCATCTCTGACACGCGTGTCATAGGTTCGCCATCACTGCCCTAGGGCAATGATGTAGGCAAGTAATGGCTCTTTGCTGATTTAATGACTACATACAAATAATGACTGACTGAACATATCAACAGCTTTCCATTAGATATCCTAAATTGAGTCCATCCCCTAGTGCTAGCACCAACTTTGAAAGATTAAAAAAAAATAGTTATTGTTGTTATTGTTTATATAGAAAAGGACACTTGCCCCCCCCAAAATTTTTCCCATCACTCTAACTACCATTATATTAATTGAAGCTGATAAAAATCAAATATCCCTTAGAAATAATGCAGAGTGGTGAAAAGTAAGAACATTTGGTCAGTCTAAAGTATGGATGTATATCCTCAAGGAGTAAAATCAATCCAGTGTAAACTGCAATTTGGAACCATGAGAAAAACAAAACAAAACAAAAAACCCACACAGGTCAATCTGATCCCATACAAGAGTCAAAAAGCTTCCTGCCTAGAAAAGAAGACTATTTAAATTTCCTTAAGACAGAGTATGTCTGCTAACTACAGTTGTGTTCTCTTTACAACACATATCATTCACCCTAAGATCATATAAAAATCTTACAATTCAATCTGGTAACAGGTTGGCAAAACAAACAAAGCTACTTTGGAATTCTCCACATACATACTGACTGCAGTTCATGGAATCACAAGGCTTTCAAACGTCCAGAGAGTTAAGTTACTGTGTCCTCCTATACAAAAGCCATTTAATTTTCCTCGTGTGCAGATGCGCATTTAATTGAGAGAAATTTGATAACATGTTTTCATTTTTAACCCCCAAAAGAAGGACTTGCATTCCAGAATAATTTTATATTTAATCATTCTCACTGTGAAGAGATTCTATCATAAGGTGCCGGAAGCCAGTCCATCCTTGCTGCTTGACGCAGTCACTGCAGGGAAGAAACATCTGCACAGCTTATGTTTCAAGGGACCTGGCGTATATGGCATACTGTTCTTAATATGTTTGCTCCCCCTCTTAACGCTATGTGTTTTAAACAGGACCACCTCCCCGAGAAAGGTTGTTTCCCCAGGTGAGGATTTTTATCAGTAAAACCCCTTAACTAAGTGCCAGGCGGGTAGTTAATCATTTTAACTACGAACAATCACGCTTAAGCTACATAATATTTACTTAGAGTAACCTCCTTCAGTTACTTCCTTGTAGCTTAATAGAACAATAGAGTAACCTTGGAATGGAGATAGGAAACGCCCTAACCTTAGGAATAGAATGGATAGGATTAAGATCAAATAGTATAAATATAGATGTAAAAGTACAATAAAGAGAGGAACCTGGCTAAGAGGAACCTCGCCATGATGATCACCTGAACGTGGCCTTCGTGTCCTTCATTCTTCGCCGACTCCGTCCACACCTATGGGGAACCCCTGGACCTGTTGGGGCTGGACCCCAACAATAAGGTTCTTTGGAAAGTCACATCTGATTACAACTTTAACATCTTTATCTTTGGTATTTGTTGGTGGAAAATACATTTGTTACATATCTTGTATTTGAATACTCAAATTTCTCTCAGTATTTTCTTCCTAGGACTCAATAATTTCCATTAGTTTAAAATTTATTTAAAAAATGCCTTAACTCTAGACATTTCTTGTTTAAATTTATTAATGTGCTTTTAGAGTGCAATAAAGGTTTCTCATTAATGAAATAAAAATAAAATGAAACAAACAAATGGCTACTATTTAACCTAGAAACCTACATCTATCAAAGCCAGTGCTATTAATTTTATTTGCATTATGTCTATAAAATTTCATGTAAATCTAACATGAAATTAACATGATATTTATTGGTAATTCAGAAGGTTAGAATTTGTTTTTAGGAAGCTTTAAAAAAATAAGATAGTTCGTAGGCTGACTGAAGCTATTTCATCTGCTAAAGGTAAGGAAATTATTCTCAACATGAACATCTTTGGTATCATAAATATGCTTACCTGTGCTGCTGGATATGTTAACATCGATACTGATATCAGCTATTCCTCCTCCCTTCAGAGATGCTACACATGTGTATGTCCCAAAATCCGTGAATTTCAAATCAATGATGTCCAAATTTGTTGTTCCTGGAGACACATCTGGATCAGTCTGTGTAATGACCATCCGCTCAGAGCTTCTTAGTGGACGACCATTTTTAAACCAACTAAATGTTAACTCCTCAGAAGGAACAGCTTCTACTTGGCAAGATATTTTCACCTCACGCCCAATCTGGATGTTGTCATCTTTGTGATAAGGATCTGGTGTGATCCAAAACCGTCCCTTTTTTAATGCTAAAACATAAAAATTCCATAAGTAGTTAGTGTTACTTTCACAATGCTAGGGATTTCATTTACTCTAGCTAATTATCTCTGGGCTGAAATAAAGTAAATAAA